>NC_056730.1:1126988478-1127265978 GCF_019279795.1 Protopterus annectens | reverse complement strand
CTGAAAAGGAGGCCCTGCCATGGCCCTTACTGAAAGAGCTATAACAACAGTGATAACATAGCAATCTCTGCACTCTGTATCAGAACAGTAATCAGCAAACCTGGACTATAACTGTCTGGTTCTTCCATTCCTTCTTCATCATTGGATATCACCACTGCTTAGTTCTAGGCATGGCAGACCTTTGCCAATCAATGTATTGAATTAAACTTGCCACATCCTGCTCCGCTATTCTGCAATTATCTGCAGGGTACCCATAAGGACAGTTAGCCTCACCTCTCCTCAGGGACCTAACCTACAGAACCTCTTCCTTTCCTATCTTCTTCCCCCTAATGTATAGAACATCTTCCCCTCCCACCTTCTTCCCCCTAACCTATAGAACCTCTTTCTTTCTCCCTAACCTATACAACCTCTCTCTCCCACCTCCTTCTCTGTAACCTATAGCACACCTCTTCCTCTCCCACCTCCTTCCCCCTAACCTATAGAACCTCTTTCTCTCCCACCTCCTTCTCTTTAACCTACAGAACCTCTTTCTCTCCCACCTCCTTCTCTTTAACCTACAGAACCTCTTCCCCTCCCACCTCCTCCCCCCTAACCTATAGAACCTCTTTCTTTCCCACCTCCTTTCCCCTAACCTATAGAACCTCATTCTCTCCCACCTCCTTCTCTTTAACCTACATAACCTCTTTCTCTCCCACCTCCTTCTCAGTAACCTACAGCACACCTCTTCCTCTCCCACCTCCTTCCCCTTAACCTATAGAACTTCTTCCTCTTCCACCTCCTTCCCCCTAACCTATAGATTCTCTTCATCTCCCACCTCCTTCCCCCTAACCTATAGAACCTCTTTCTCTCCTTCCTCCTTCCCTCTGCCCCTCTGACAACATCACTGCTTAGGCTCAGATCTAACTTGACAGGAAAGTTTTAAGTCTTGAAGCATTCACTCAGTTGAAGCCTTTACCTACATACCTATAAACATCTTTACAAAGTTGCTTGCATCTAGATTTGTCTGCTTAGACTGTTGCCCCAAGGATGAAACACTCTTTTTTCATTAGTTACATCTTGACTAACTCTGAAAAAAACAAAGATTTATGCAGTGGATGTTCCTTCACTCTATCATTCAGGAAGCTATTCTTCACAAGATGAACACAGCTCACTAGGCACAATGCAATGCTCAAGAGCACAGTGAAAACAATTAACGTGCATTCAATCATATAATGCCAGAGTCAGTAGTAGGAACAAACATGCTGCATGATATATGTTTATTTTGTTTCATTTAGATGCACAGCACCTATCCTTGGGTGAATGAGTACGAATTTTAGGACATATTTTCTTATTTTTAGGGTGTAAGCAGTAAGAAGTTAAGTAAATAGTTATGCAGTTTGCAACTTAGCCAAATAATGATCTACTGAATGTAACTGGATGATCCAGATATTGTCATTCTACAGATTACACACTACAGCTACTAAACATCTTATGTTGTCATTTATTTAAATGACAGTGCAAACAAATATTTGAAAAAAATAGATATGTTGCTATATTTGTGATTTCATGGTTTGTTGAGACCTTAGTGCTTACCTCTCAACCTGCAGACATCGGAAATAGGAGGAAAGGCACTTGAAAAGTAAGGTACATCCAGACAAAAACATGAAAAACTAATTTATATAAAATTTGAAAATAAAATAGCAAATAACTCTTCCTGCCTTCAGAAGGAATGTGGGGTACTACTCAGAACATGTTTAAAAGACAGTGACAAAAATTATGTAAAAATATAACCATATTATAGAAGAGACAGTGCAAAACCTGTATACTTTAATGAAATTAATAGCAAAAATTCTACTACACAGGGATATGTATTTTTTTCTTCTGAAGGGGAGATGGAGGATGTGTGTCCTCTTTCTTTAAATTATTGGTGCCAGTAACAGTTTGATCATGTAATGTGATTTTCTGTGTACCAGACAGCTTAAAAAAAAAAGTAAAGTTGTGTGAAATATTACCATAACAGTAGCTGTCTTTCTCTTCACTATTGCAGTATTCCTTATGTAAGATATTTCCTGCCATGGATAGTCCAATGTCCAGCCAATATACCAAAGCCTTTAGCATTTACAGCTGCCGTATGTCACATGTATGCTCCCAGTGCAAGGTGTAGGGCATAAAGGTAGTGTACAGATGCATACACTTCAGAAGTGAAATGCCCAGGAGGACCATACCATCCCTATAGACCAGGAGAAACATGTACATCCAGGAGGCATATAAAAAAAGGAATCACCAGTCAGGAGAGCAAAAAAAACAGGGTAAAGCAGCGGGGGTAGGAGTGATTGAGTGAATACTGCAACAGTGAAAAGAAGGACATCGACTGTTATAGTAAGATTCCACACAGCTGTATCAAGTCCTTTCCGTATGACTGTTGCAATATTCTTTATATAAGAGAGAGAGTACAACCGCTCAAGAGAAAACCTGGAAGGAGGATAGCACTTAACAGCCCTCTAGAAAACCATGCAGAATAGCCTTAGCAAAGACAACTCTAGCCCTGGGAATAAAATCCAACTTGTAGTGCTTAGTGAAGGTATGGACAGAAGACCAATAAAAGCCTCAAAGATGGAACTGGTATCTAGTCCATTGAAAAATGAACCAGAAGAAGCAATAGCTCTGGTAGAATGAGTCTTTAGTGATGAAGAAAGACATTTACCATGAAAAGAGTAACAAAACAACTGGCCTTAGAAGTCCAGAATGAGATGATTTGCTTATAAACAGCCAAACCTAAAGACCTGGCATGAAAGGAAACAAAAAGTTGCTCAGATTTGCAATCATAGTTTTATCTAAATAATATCCGAGCTGTCTATGCAAATCCATGGTGTGAAGAACCCTCTCCCTGGCAGTTTGTGGAGAAGGAAAAAAGGCCGGCAAATGAATAGACTGATTAAGAGGATAACTCATTGACCGCCTTGGGCATAAAAGAAGAATTAGTAAGAAGGCCTTGGGCATAAAAGAAGAATTAATAAGAAGAGATGGTCTGTCTCTATGAAAAAGCTGAAAAGGGAGAAACAGCCATAAGAGCCTGAAGCTCAGATAATCTCTTAGTTGAAGTGAAGGCTAAAAGAAAAACAGTCTTCCGATTACAAAGTTGTAAGGAAGATGAAGCACCAGGCTTAACAGGATCCTGAGTCAAATTTTTAAGGACAAAACTGAAGTCCCAGGAAGGTGGAATAGGCTTCCTGGGAGGCCCGATAAGGACAGGTTTAGGAATTACTTGACCTCAAATCTAGAATCCAGAGGAGGAACTAAGGGCAGACAAGCAGAAACTGCCAAAAAGTGAGCTTTAAATGAAGAATATGTCAACGTAGCATTGAGCAGATCACAGCAATAATAGAGAACCATAGGAGCCTGCACAGATAAGGAATCCTGGTTTTGAGAGAGGCACCAGACAGAAAATCTCTTTCATTTGGACAAATATAATTTACTGATGGTGGGTTTCCTGGCCTCCTGCAGGACCTGAAGCACGTCTTCAGGAAACAGGTGCCTAAAAGGGATCAAAACCCTATTACCCACAATGTCAGTTGAAGAGTGAGCAAGCGAGGATGGATAAGAGGACCCTTTGTCTAGTGTGAGAAGGTCCACCCGGTGAAGTAAATTGTGGTGATTGCCCCTGGCCAAGTGAGAAAGAAGGGGGAGCCAGTACTGTCTGGGCCAAAAGGGAGTCACTAGCAAGATTTTAGGGAAGTCTTGTCTGATCTTGTGCAAGACCCTCAGAAGCAGAGGAAGGGGGCGGAAGGTTCATAGGTACGCACTAGGCTATTGGCCCAAGGGCCTACGTAAGCCTAGCCAACAAAGTTCCCTGGCTTATGCCACCCAAGAAAGTTATTTTCCTGTGCCACTGTCATGGTGAACAGAAACATCCCCTTCCAAGGAAAAAACAGGGCGCCCACTTTCCAAGCCAGAGGACATGGAATTCTGGAACAGAAAGGAGAAAGTTGTCTGTTCAGAAGGAGGCAAAAAGATCTACCCGAGGAATACCCCACTGATGGACAATGCCCAGGAACACATCCCTGTAAAGCAACCATTCGTGATCCTTTGTCCTGGACCTGTTCAAAGAATCTGCCATTAGACTGTGCTCCAAGGGAATATAAATGATGCTAGACAACTCTTCAGATCCCAGACCTGAAGAGCTAGAGCTAGCCTGCAAAGATGATAGGTCTTCATACCCCCTTGCTTGTTGACATACCACATCACAGTAGTGTTGTCCATGAAAAGTTTGAGGGGCCTAGGATGAAAAAAGGGAAGAAAATCCTGAAGGGCCAGAAGCAGGACCCTCATCTCCTCTATGCTGATGTGGTCTAACCATCTCCTCTATGCTGATGTGGTCTAACCTCTGATGCAGAGGTCAGAGCAGAGGTCAGAGACCTTGAACCTTGACTGAACTAAAGGAGGCCTCCCATCCCCTTACTGAGGCATATGTAAAGAGCTCTTGAGTTGGGGCTGGAGCTTGGAAAGGCAGGTCTGGCTTGACAGTGAGTTGATGAATCCAACACTGAAGCTCTAGCTTGAGGTAAGGAAGGAAGGGGACTGGGAAGTCCAGGGGTGGCAATGTTGAAGCCACACTGACTCGAGGCACCACTGTAACTTTTATATGGAGCCTGGCATGGGAATGGTGGAAGCCATAAACTCAAGGGCCCTGAGAAAGTCCCTGGTTCTGATGGACTCCAGAAGAAGAGGGGACTGTAAAAAGCCAATAAGACAAAGGGCCTTGGGGTTGGGCAGAGATGCCAGTATGGGGATGGTCTGGATCCTGCAACCAAGGAAAACATGATCTTGAGATGGGGTTACAACTGATTTTTGAAAATTTATGACGAACTCTAGGCTCTGTAGCAGGGAAGTAGTGAACCTGAAATCTTGAAGCATAGCCTCAAAGGAGGAAGCTTGAATGAGCAGATCATCCAGATAAGGAAATACCTGAACCCCTCTCATCTTGCAAAAAGCCATCACAGGAGATCTCCTGAAAGGGGGATGGATGGAGATGTGAAGGTAGGCATCCTTGAGATCCAGAGAGATCAGAAAGGCTTGGAGAAAAGAAGAGGAGGAAATAAAGTTTGAATGGACAATATCCAAAAGGAAGGAATCTTGAGAAAGGTGTTGAGCTGAGAAAGGTCCAGGACTAGTCTCCAAGTGCCCTCCTTCCTGGGAACCAGAAACCTTCTGGATAAAAATCACTCCCCACCTAGGTTGGGGGTACAGCTTGAATGGTGCCCTGGACCACAAGAGAATGAAGCACCTCTGGAGAAAAAAGTCAGCTGTTCCCAGGGATGTTGTGGAATGCTAAAAAAGAAAGAAATGGAATTCTAAACCATGACATACCGCTGGGGGATGATAAACAGAACCCAAGAGTCTGTTGTAATTCTTACCCAGTCTGGAAAGTTCAGGGAGAGTGTAAGGGATAAATGGGCCTGGCCTATGGAAAGGGGAAGCAAATTGTCAAATAGAAATGGCTTGTCCTGAAAGGTATGTTTCTGGGAAGTAGGTGTTTGAGTAGACTTAGCAGGAAGCATATATCTAGAACCTTTTTTACCCTTGGGTGGAGGACAGGACTGTCCTATGAACAAAAGCAAGTTTGAAAGGGTAATTCCTCTGAAATTTTGTAATAGGAGAAACAAAAATATGTTTCATCTCTTGCACAGCTTTGCCATTATCCTGGACAGACTTAAAAAGTTCATCAGCAGCAGCAGCACCAAAAAGATTTTTATTATCCAAAGGAGTATCCAACAATTTGGCTTTATTGTTATCAGGTAAAGCCTGAAGACAAAGCCAAGTGCAACATCTCATAGCAGAAGAACCAAGTGCAGCAGCCCTGGATGAAGCATCAGCAGCATCATAACCTACTTAATAGATTGGTGGGCAACTTTTGAGGTGGAACTTAATAAAGGGCAGAAGCCTTCCCCTCAGAGTCAGGGAGGTCAAAAATTACCGGAGAAAACTGAGAAAGGAGAGGCCAAAACATACCTAGTTATATCAGCCTGGATAAGGTGGCTGCAGGATAAACCTTCTTGCCTAGCCTCTCCTTGGACCTACTACCCTTGTCTGAGTGAAGTAGCTTGGTAGAGGGCAAAAGCTTGGAGGATTTTGTCTGAAGAGGCAGACATTACAGGAGGATCAGCAGAAGGGCATTTATACAAGAATGTGCATTCATCAGCTGGGGATGAAAATCAGGGGCCAAAGAAGCTGCTGAGAAAGTATCTAGGAGGGCAGCCAAAACAGGGGGGACAGCAGAAGGTTTGGGAGACTCCATCTGAAGGAGCTCAAAATACCTTTTCCGGATGTCAGAAACTTGACAACAATCCCACTTAATGAATTCCATCATAACGGTAACAGTATCCCCCAAAAGAGAGTTCCTCCAAAGGAGAAGCTGGACTAATAGAATCCTCGTCCTCTGAACCATAATCCAAGGGGAAAAGGATATGGGAGGAGTAAGCTAAGGACACTTCCCCAGAGCCCTGATCCTTATCAGAGGAATCATGTTCTCTAGTTTTTAAAAGGAGTGGAAGACAGGGAGGGGCAGGCAAGGCCACTCCTTAAGGAGGGTTTAAAGCAATTAAAGCATTAAACAATCCCTGGGTAAAATCCCACCACTCACATTAAGAATCCTTACCTGCAGGGGAAAGAAGCTTGGTTTTCTGTTTTTTCTGTGGGACATCCACACTAAACACCTTAGGAGGGTCAGACCCTTAGCAACAATCAATAAGTGTAGTAGGGATCTCCTCACAAACAAAAATCTGTGGAATCTCCTTCAATCCCTGGGATATAATCAGTCAAGGTACTCTCCCTCAACATCTGGATTGGACGTTTTTAAAGCCTCTGAGGATGTGTGAAGAGTAGGAGTCCTGCTGGCAGAGGAATCTAAAGCAATCACCTGACGATCCTCTGGAATTTCACTAGCATCGACAGAGATATCCAGAGGAGGCTGGACAGCAGCCATATCAGGCCTATGTTTTTTTGCCTTTTCTGTGGCAAATGGTTGATGCTCAGGATGGAAAGACTCCGTCATAACACCTTCAGCCTACAGATTAAGTTGTTTTTCTAGATAACTAGATAAGGAGGAGAGGTGACTATGGAGGGTCTTAGCTCCAAAAGCTTATCAGATAGAACATTGCGTATGATCATGGGAAGCACCCAAACAAAATAGCCACTGGTTGTGATGGTCTTCATGGGGAATCGGTCTCCCAGACTGACACTTTCCCTTTCTGGATGACATGAAACCGATAAATACTAAAGAAAAAGAAGATAAGGAGAAACCCCAATGGGGCACTTATCTGGAAAAAAAAAACAGCTTGGTAACCTGCAAAGAAGAAGGGCATTCAGACCAACATTCAGTGATGACATTCGGACTGGTGGCAAGGAAGTTCTAACTGTGTGCATTCATATGTCACCTTTATGCCCTACGCCATGCATAGAGAGCAGATGTGTGATGTACAGCACATGTAAATACTAAAGGCTTTGTTATACTGGCTGGAAGTTGGGCTATCCTTGGCAGGAGATTCCTTATGTGAGGAATATTGCAACAGTGATATGGAAGGACATCACATGTGATGAGATGGATTCACAAAATTATGTGAAGAGGTAAAACAGCCTGAAAATAGGGACATACCTCCAAAAATAGAAACATCAGGTGCAAGGGTAAATCAGGCTGAAAATAGGAAGGTTCCTTCAAAATAAGGATATTTGAGAGGTCTGCTTTAGTGGTCTAAATCAACTTTGCTGATCGGCAAACTGCAAAAAGTGGCTAGTCAAGCTTGTTAAGAAAGTGTTTTAGCTGAGAACTCCACATCAGGTATACTTATAAAGCAGGAAGGTTTAGAACCGCTTCAAGATCTAAATTTATATCACAATCAATGGTTTATAAGTGGAGTAGACTTCCTTTAGCCATCTGTCAATCACATTCACTGCAAATGTTTAAAAGGCACATGGATTCAATGGTAGGAATCAGAGCATTCTCTTCAGATATGGAGTCTGTGTTACAATTGGCTGTTGGCCTTAACATAGTTTAATATGAACTATTGAAGGAAAATACATCTTTCCTCCAATTCATGTTGTTAGTTCTCTAAACTGGAGGCTGTAGTGACTACAGACCCTCTCCCCACATAGAAGATGTGAAGAAGTCTGTGTCACCAATATAATGATGTACCAAGTTTAAGGAACCAAGGTCTAGAGCTAGGTATCAGCAAGTCATATCTTACCTGAGAGTATTTTTTTAACCTGAACATCTTTAGTGAATTATCACTTATGACATATCCAGTCATACATTTATATAAATTTAAACAAACCATACTGATATATTTCAGTTGCAAACATTATACATCACTTATAATCTTCTGTAGTCATTGCCAGTCAAATATTAAACAGTTCATTTCCTGAACCCCTTTAAACCTCATTCCTCCTCCAACACATTATTCTGTGTGCACTGTTTCCACAATTCCCATTTTTTTCTAAGCAATTTGCTCTTACCGTATTCTAAAGATCCCATGTCACAGTTCTTTTATCCCTATTAATATATTCACTCTAGAATGGTTGGTTTAGACTTTGATTTCCATTTTCTAGTAATTGATTTTTTGGCAACCACCAGAACTAAACTCAGCAATGCCTTATTATGTTTAGGCAATTCTGATTCTGTGTCACAACTCAAAAAAAAAATCATTCAATTAGTTAACCCAATTTACTCGCTCAGTATTTCTGCAGAGTATTTTGTAGGGAAGATTTTAAAGTCTGGCAACTCATTACATGCCCAAAAAATATGTTCTCAGTTCAGTTACCTCTTTCTTCCCCATCACACCCCCAACATTTGCAATCTACCTGAGAAAAAGTTAGTTGGAGTTTGCATAGATAATTTTTATATCACAAGCAAACATTTCCAAGCAAAGATCCTAAATCTTCTAGACTTTCTTGCACATTTAGGAGCCACATATATACCCTCCCATTGTTTACTTGTGAATTACTTATCCAGTCTCTCTTCCAAGCCATTTCTAACCTCCTTTGATTGACACATATAGCTATCATGCAATATTTTATATGGCCTAATAATTATACCTTTTTTATCAGCATCTTCTGTTCTAGATTCTACTACAAACCCTACCATTGGTGGTCTTTCATTTAGGATCCCACTACTCTTTTCTATTTGCCTATACTGTTATATCAATTGTTGTTAGGGAAAGAAACCTCATGTCTGCAGTCCAAATGAATTCTTGGCCTTTTTCCATTCTATTACCTTTCCCTCTCTAATTATTTGCTCCCAATACCTTTGTCCCTCACCAGGTTTCTCCAGTGAGTTCCGGCCCCTTTCTGCCTATTCTCTGTACCCCTAACTGTAGTCAGTCATCCCTATTGGCAGATTATCCTTTCTTCATTCCTGTGTTGATGCAATTCTTAGAATACTTTCTGCTTTCTCAATATAATATTCTGTATGTTTATTATTGTTCTCCTTAAAGATCTGCATCCAAAATCCCACTTTCTGTTTTTTGAGCTCCCCCCTGTTTCATCATCATCATCATCCTTTTCCACTTTGAATTACAGCTTTCTGCTTGTGCTAAGAAGAGGAGCCTTAACTGTGTAGCTTTGAAATATCCCTTCATATTAGGTAATCCCAAACCACCTTGTTCTATTGGAAAGATCAGCTTATCCCGCTTGACTCTTGCCCGCTTCCCTACCCTCACAAAAATCCTTCAACTTCCTATTAATTGCTACCCACGACTTCTCTTCTAGATAATACAAATATTCCTGATCTGTGAGTAAAACTAAAGAGACTAAACACATTTAAACTGCTTGTATCTTCTTATCCATATAGCTTCCAATTTCTCAGTTTTTGTATCATCTTGTATTTAGTCTCTTCCCATATAACCTTAGCTGCCATTTATAATCCACACTCTTAAGTACTTCATTTTATCATGTCCCCATAAATATGGGTACTGCTGAACCAATTTGTGATAGGGTAGATAGTTCACAGCTACTGCCTTTGTTTTATCTTCATTAATTTTATATCCCCAAAAGACTTAAACCCGGCTTAGAATGTTCCACAACATTGAAATGCCCTTTTCTGGTTTTATCAGGTACAAAATAATATCATCTACAAATAAAGTCAACTGTTCTTGATTACCATACAAATTATATCCTTGAATTTCTGAGTCCTTTGTTTTCTTTGCCAGTGGTTCTAAATATAATGCAAATAAAACAGAAGGAGGACACCCCTGCATGGTTCCTCTGCTCATCAGACAGGAACCCCTCACTTTAATTTTCACTTCCGAACCCTCATGTGTCCTACTAATCAACTGTATTATTTTATCAGGGAATGCAAATGCTTCTACCGCCCTACTCCTAAAATCCCAGCTTACTCTGTCAAATCCTTTCTCGCATCAAGACCCACCACCAACAGTTGTATTTTTCTTACATTCAGCTTCCCTCTGGATCATCAGTGATCTATTAATATTGTCAAATTTTTGCTTCCCTTCCACAAAACTACATTAATCCATATCTATATCAATGTTGACATCACCTCTGCCATTCTTTTAGTGATTATAGATATAAATACTTTATAATCATGGTTTAGAATCAAAATGACCCTATATGAAGCTGGATCTGATATGCCTTTACCATCTTTAGGGATTACAGCCACCTCAGCTTTCTTCCAGGATGTTGGTGCTTCTCCTCCTTTTAAAATACTGTTAAACCAAACCTTCCAGATGTGTATCACTTTCTTCCTTCTTAGCTCCCAAACTTCCACATGAATACCATCTATTCCTATAGAATTTCCTGTAGACTGGTTATACATTACCACTTTTATCTCATTCCCTCCTATCCTAACTATTATTAATTGAGCCTAATCTACCTCTAACCTTGGTATATCTAATTCTGCCATAAAAATGTCAATTTGTGCATTTTCTTGATTTCCACACTTCTCTGCTTTATACAGATTTTCATAAAATTTCAGAAAAATTGTAATACCTGTACAGGATCTCTAGTTAACAACCTTGTTACAGGCTCCTTAAGTTTGGCAACAGCCTTTTCTACTTTCTGTTGCCTAAGCCATTGTGCTGAAAGCTTTTGTGCTCTGGAGTTATCAAAAAACAGCTGCTTAGCAGCAATCTTTCTAAACTCATCCATATTGCGTTAGTCCCTTATTTTCTGTTTAGCACTCTGCAGCTGCACCTTCTCTTGCCCTGTGAGATTCCCCCTATTCCGCAATACTTTACCTTTGTCAGTCCTTCTAAATAATCCCTGTTACTTCTTAACCATATCTCTAGTTTATTTGTTCCCACTACCCATTCCCTAAATTCCTCTCAGTTTAAAAGATAGGTGGGGAAGCGCCAGTGTCTTTTTTACTTCATTATTCTGCACTTTTATTTTAGTTATTATTGGCACATGATCTGAAATAGTTATTGGACAAGTATCAAAACTTTCAATTAAACGAATATGTTTCTGTGAAATATACTTGATGTCTAGTCTAGCTCAGTTTTTGTACTTTGGGGAATAATATGTAAATATTGTCTGAGCTCTTAGTAATGAATTCATTTTTTCCATACCAAATACTTCCATAAATTTCATTAAAAATCTACCCCTTTTACTATATTTTCCCTTCTAGGGCCCCCAGATACATCTTCAATGTTGGAAATCAAATTGCAGTCCACAACTGTAAGTAATATTCCCTGCTGAAAGCTGATTTATTTCTCCCAGAATTTTCTTTAGCTCTATTAAGCACTTTTAGGTAGAACATAAATACATGCCAGCATAATCCTCCTTCCTTGCCAGTAGCCCCTTACAATTACGAATCTATCATTATTATCTTTTTTCTCTTATATTAGTTGCTAGAGGAGCTCCAATAGTGATAGGATTATTACCCTTTTCCATTGTCCTAGATACTCATCTGAATAACCATCTTGAAATCCTTTCTTTATCAAATTCACATGCTCAGTTCTTTCCAAATATGTCTCCCGTAGCATAGCTATTTACACTCTGTATTTCTTAATATAGTTCACTACTCTTTTCTTTTTTGTATATACCTGTAAGACCATTCACATTTAAAGAAAATATAGAAAGTGTTGTCTTAATGATATTATTTCCGCCTGTTATCTATAACAGCTTTTTTTAATATCTAAGTTCAGCTTTTGTGTTACATGCATACACTAATGCTTGGCAGGTTGACCTTTTGTACAATTGTTTCTTGTTATATCCATTTGAATCTATGTTATATCTTACAAGATTTTTTGTTTTAATGAAAATCCTCAAACAAAAACAAACAAATACAACCCCAGAATAGCCTCATAACCTATTAACTTAATAAAACACACAAAACTATGTACAGCTGCAAATAATGAAGTTTAACTCTCCTAACAGGAACAATTGCCCCAGACTGACAGCTACAATCACAAGTTTGAACTGACCTATTATGAAGGCTATCTATGCTAAGGTGCATGGAACAGCTTGTGCCTCTACTTACACTAAGTGCTGCCTGATTTTATCTTACATGTATTCATCCCCACATGTAGAAAACAACTTGAATGCTTTCAGAAAACATTATTTTCTAGCCACTGAATGAAAATATTCTGTTTGCATTGCCATTATCAGCAGGTCTCCACAGAAACATGAGAACCAGATAAACAGTTGCCTTCAGCTACAAGCTTCTCATGTTGCACTGTGAACATCAATTTGTTGAAGGAAAACTTTTCATTACATTCAATGTTCATTTATTCACTTGCTTCACCTTAAAATTTGTTGTTAAAATCAAGTCAAGGTTCAGTCATTCCATTATGAAAAAGTAAGAAAAGATCAATTGTACTTATATCATGCTCTTTTTGTAGCTCAGAGTATGCAATGTACCTTAAAGAAGCATTCCAGTCTCTGGGCACCTGCATATAAGTACTGAACATATGCAAGCAAGAGTGCCATTTTGAGTTAGCATCCAGAGTGTAAGAATGTATGAGTGTAGCAGTCAGTTTAAGTTTAATGTTCCCGTCATCCAACCTGATGTTTTGTATGTAAAAACTACTTAAACGAACACCCAAGCCTCATTGTCTTATTCAGATACACAAGACTAGCGACATGGTGTCAGAATGAGATCTGGGGTCAAAACCATGAGGCACGCAGTTAAAAATGGAGGAATATGCAGGAGTGGATCATCCAAAGCTCAAACAACTTACAATCAAGTCAGAAACAAATTCCAGGTACTAAAACTCGCTTAAATAATTTTTTTGCAATGACTATAAAACAAAGCACTCAGAATGCTCAAAACAAATTTATAATTAAATGAAATGTTCAAAACTGCGACATACTGCTAAAAATATTTGAAATGGGTACATATTACGTTGTCGAACTTTTAAAAGTTCAAACGTGTTAATGGAGATTTCCATTCAGTGCGGAAGAGGGTGAATTACAACTACAGGTCTGTGAATTATCCATCGAACCAACAACAGAGGCGGCTGTCCCATTCCTTGGACAGGAACCAGAGGAACTGGTAGGTGACTTATGTGCATCTAATTCTTTGTCTATTATAAAAAACTGTACTGGGGATTTCAGCGTGTATAATTTTAACAGCTACAATATAACTCAGGCTCATGCAGACTTGTTCAGTAAAGGCCTGACATTTATACCTATGAGAAGAGCTGATGTGTCAAACTTTAATATACTTGAAATTATATGCGAGAAAGCTGAACTAGTCTGTTTATTTTAACAACAGTTATTCTGTACCAACACATTTACGCATCCCCAGCACTTTCAACCCTGACTTGCATTCTGTGTTAAAAACCTTTGAGGATGCATGCGAACTGAATTTGAGACATTTGCTTGAAAATAGTACCCTACCTATTTCCTTTAACTTAACATCTGTGCAACGCAATCTAATGGATGACATTAAAACATCATTTTTATGCAGCCTGATAGAGGGGGTATCATCATCATGGACCAGGTGGACTATAACCAATGCATTCTCCAACTGTTATATGAGGACTCATGTTGAGGCATCCCTGAACGAAGTCAATATTTCATATAATAAATTGTTTTTTATATGATATGTTAACTCAGGGTCAGCTGTCTGTGGAAAAAATATAATTATGTTTGTAATACAGCTCCTAGGGTGGCCACAATTTTTGGGCTAATTTCCCACTGAGGAAGGCAGTTTTGACGAAACCGGTTTGGGACCATCAAATAAACTATTATTTATTCATTTTGTTGTGCTTTTTACACCTTGGTGCTGGCCGCTTGTTCACTTACTTCACAATTTTTGGTGTGCCAAAATTACATAAAGACTTATATAAACCCCCCCCCCCCGACCAATTGTTGATGGAACTTCCTCAAAGACGTATTATAGCAACATTTATTGATGAACAACTAAAACATTACTTGGTTCCTGTTAAACATCTCTGACGGGATTCTTGGGATTTTTTGGTGAAATTTAATGACTTACAACAATTCGGAGGTTTTTTTTCTGACAATTGATGCAAAAGACTTATTTGCCCGCATCCCCCACAATATTGGGATAGAATAGTTTATTGAATATTTCACTGACTATGTACATGTTGAACAAGATAAGATAAATACAATTTCACATTTACCTGAAATGGTTTTATACAACATTTTGTATTATGATGGCCAGTATTTTATACAAGTGTCAGGTGTAGCCATGGGTTCAACTTGTGGGCCATTATATGCAAATGTTATGTTAGTATGGGAATTGCGTTACTTATTTAATAGTGACTTTTCAAGTATGTTAGGATATATGTCCATTTTTTTAGATGATTTGTTTATTGCTTGGGATGGTCCTGTTGATTTAATACCAGACTTTGTACAATCTTTAAATACTACAACTGAGTTTTTGAAGTTTACATACCAGTTAAGTGTGAACTCTCTATCTTACTTGGATGTAGAATTAACTAGAGAACAGAAGCTGGTTTAAAAGCTTGTGTTTTTAGGAAAAAACATATTCAAATAAATACTTGCATTTTACAGGTAACCACCCATACCATGTCAAAAAAGCTGTTATAAAAAGGACAGATGGTATGGGCCACCAGAATGGTAATTGATATGCTTGACTTCTTAAATGAAGTACACTTTATAGGCAACATGTTTGTGAATAGGGGTTACCTGGTGCAGATGGTATCTGTCTGCCTGGGATGACATGATTGACAGACCTTGATGCTTTGTCAGAGATGGCCTGCATCTGTCACCCCTGGGCTTCCGGATACTGGCCACGGCTCTTGCCACCGCTATAGTGCCTTTTTAGGTGGCGCTCCAAAAACCAAATTACCACTGTAACAGCTACAAACAAATGCAATCTGAGGGTCATGTTGCTCAACGCTAGAAGTCTAAATCTCAAAATGCACTCACTTGAGGCACTCCTTAAAATGGAGAACATCAACATTTGTACTGTAACAGAGACCTGGTTCAAGGCAGCAGAAAGCACCCAACCACTAACAGGCTATAACTCATTACACACCTTTTGGCCCCAGAACTTAGACCGAAGTTCAAAAGGCGTTGGTGTTTCCATATTCATAAAGGATGCGCACACCTCCAGGCTGGTAGCCCAACATAATGCATCAAAGATACTTCAGGTGCAGCTAACATTGGGTAAGCCTGCAATTCAGGTTGTAGCCTGCTATAGGTCCCCAACTGTGTCCCAAGACTTGCACTCCATGTTCCTAAGCACCCTGGAGAATATTAGGGTCCAACCTAACACACTCTTACTAGGCGACTTCAACTACCCCTCCATTAACTGGGTAAACTACTCATGTACCAATACACTTGCCCAACGTTTACTGGAGTTCATTCATTCCAATGCCCTGGACCAGCTCGTTCTTACCCCCACTAGAGGTAGCAACATCCTTGACCTGGTTACTAATATGGGCGACCGTTGCTCTACACCAATAGTCAGCTCCTCCCTGTTTAGATCCGACCACAAACTAATCACCTTGGAAATCCACATCCCTCCCACCCCCAGCAAAGGTAGCCACCACGAAAAGCTTCTCCAAAGCTAACTTTGGGATCCTAAAAACAGAGGTGGCTAACTTCAGAGCACTCATGCAAATGGAGAATAGTTGTGTGACTGCAGAATCATACATCAATGCACTGTGCAAACACATACACAAATGCAAGGATCTCGCCATACCCAATAGAACCAAGACACTCCTTCAAAAAAAGGAAGCCAATCTGGTGGTCCCCTGCCATAAACAAACTCTACAACAGAAGGAGGAAACTTATGTGGAATAAAGTGAAGTTCCAAGACTGGAAAAACTCCCTTATCTGCCTCAACAAAAAGTTGAGATCCCTCATCAAATCCTCTAAAGCTAGGTATGAAAACAGAATTGCAGCAGATAGTAAAGACAACCACAAGGCCTTCTATAGTTATGTAAAGAATCTCCATGGCAATACCCAGATTTGCTCTGAGCTACTGCACAATGGTACCTCTTATACCGAGCCAACAGATATTGCCAGTATACTGGCTGACAGATTCAGTGCCAACTTTACCCCCCAAAGGACCAATCACAATACCAGTAAATTGCCAGGCACCAAGTATTACTGCTGCACAGGTTAAAACAGCACTGTCCAAGGCCATGAATACAGCTTCTATGGGACCTGACAATATCCCTGGTTGTGTTCTACATGAACTACAGAGTGAACTGGCACCTCACCTGTGTGCCCTGTTCAATCACAACCTCACCTCAGGCTTTGTCCCTGCCGAATGATGCACTGCTACAGCCATCCCTCTCCACAAAGGAGGAGTGACTACAGACCCTGGGAATTATCGCCCCATTAGCCTGACTAGTCTGATATGGAAAGCTATGGAACACATCATCATGGACCTAATAAACAAGGATATAGGGAATCTCCCAACTCTGGATCCCACACAGTTTGGTTTTGTGAAGGGTAGATCATGCCTGCTCAACTTGGTCGACTTCTTTGAGTCAGTCACCAGAGCTGTGAATGAAGACAAGGAAGTTCATACAGCCTACCTTGATTTGGCCAAGGCTTTTGATACCATTCCCCACTCAGGAATCATAGAAAAACTCACTAAGCTTGGCATCAACCCCTATATCACTAGGTGGGTCACAAAGTGGCTCACAGATAGAACCCACAGTGAGAAAGTAGCTGGCTCCAAGTCAGACTGCCAATTAGTCACAAGTGGAGTCCCACAGGGTTCGGTCCTGGGTCCTCTCCTGTTTAGTATCTACTTCTCTGAAGTCCAGGTCAACACAAAGGGACTCTGGCTGAGAAAGTTTGCAGATGATTGCAAGTTGGGAGCTATTATTAACTCCCCAAGTGATGTTGACATCCTACAGAATGGCCTCACTGTTACCAATGACTGGTGTCAGAACCATGGCCTTAAGCTCAATGCCAACAAATGTGTCGTCATCCCCTTTGGGAAAACCCGGTTCCCAAGAATTACCACATTGATGGTAGTCCACTGAACACAGAAGATGTTATAAGAGATCTGGGAACACAGGTAGTTGACAGCAAACTCTCTTTTGATCACCACATTGCCACTGTGGTCAGAAAGTCCTTCTATGTGGCACATCTCATTACTAAGGGTTTTGCATCCAGGAAGAAAGAGGTCATTGTCTCCCTCTACTCTTCCCTCATTAGGCCAATCATCGAGTACAATGCCCCATTTGGCATGTACTTCACTAGACACCTGCAACAACTAGAGAGGCCACAAAAGTACCTCACAAAGAGGATCCTAGGCCTTAAACACTTGTCCTATATGGACAGACTCAAAAAACTCCAACTATTCTCTGTCTCATATCGCCTACTTAGAGGCAATCTCTGCTTGACTTACAAAGCCATGTCTGACCCAGCTCGGTTAGAAATGTTACATCTAAAGAAATCCCAATCCCTCCACACCACATGCTTCAGAGACCTCAACCTCATTACCACAATTAACAGAACATGCTGGAGGGACAGGTTCATAACCCAGAGACTGCCCATGCTATGGAACACACTTCCCATACATGTCAAGCAGAGCACCTCGCTGACCCTCTTCAAGAGAAATCTTGATGAGTGGATGGGAAACAGAAAATTCACCGCGGGGATATCACCAGTGGCTCTACTCAACTGGGAACTAAGTTCGGGTGGCACTATGCCAGGGTAATGCTATGGCTAGGATTGTAAAGGCCCCATGGCCATTAGCCTAGTACACACCTATGAACAATAAAAAATTTGAGATCATTAAGAAAAGACTATCAAGCCAGTATATTCCTTTACTGGGTTGGGAGGGTGGCCTAATGGTTAAGGTGTTTGCCTTGCAAACACAAGGTGCAGGGTTTGAGTCTCACAAGGGATAATTGGCTAGGCTTAAAATGGCTCGCAAGGGCAGTTAGCTTAGTACTAATCTATGAAACTATGAAACTATCATGCCAGGTCATTTGGTGAAGCTTATGGAGAAGTTTCTCCTTCTGCAAATGGTATCCAAAATAAAATTATAGAAATAATGGCATCAGGCAATAGGGTGACACCTTTTCCACAACAAGAAAGTGGTGTGCAACAAGCAAAAAATAAAAAAAAAAATGCATTTATTTCTACATTCAATGCCCATAGTAAAAATATAATGGATATTATTAATAAAAATTGAGCATTTATTAGAACAGTTACACAGCTAATAGAAAAAATTGGTAATTTTCCTGATTTTGTATTTAGGCGGGATAGCAAACTTAAAGATTCATAACCCAGAGGCTCCCTTCACTCTGGAATAAAATCCCAGTCCAGGTTAGGCAGAGTCCCACACTGACTCTCTTCAAGAGGAATCTTGATGAGTGGATGGGAGATCATAGGTTTACCCCGGCTATCACTTCTGTGTCACTGTTAGACAGAGGCACAGTACACTAACCTCAAAAAAAGGCATAGCAAAATTAATTTAAAATGGGTGGCGAAAGCCAAACACACTCTGGCTAGGCTTATAAATGCCCTAGGGCAGATAGCCTAGTATGAACCTATGAACCTAAGACTGGTGTGACGGTTTATCCCTTTTACATATGCAACTTGTGCAGAAAATGACAAAGTGTGGAATGTGTTCACAGTGCAAGTTTAGTTTGGAATGTAACCAGGTGCACTTGGGTTCCAAGTGTATTATAGTTTTTGGTCATTTTTCTTGCCAAACAGGAGTGGTTGATGCTGCAAAATGCAGCTCTTGTCCTGCATATTATTTGGGAAAGACTGAGCGAAAATTTAAACAATGGGTGCATGAACACATTTATGATATGCATACACGTAGAGAGACCAGTGCTTTAGTTAAACACTTAAAGGAATTCTCAAGCCATAGTTTTAAATTTGTCATACTGGAACAGTTGCAAAAAAAACGCCAGGGGAGGACCATGGGGTATTTTTTTTAGAACATAGAGAGTTGCAGTGGATTTTACACTTGAATGCATCTGCTTATCCAGGATTAAATGATGTAGTGTCTATTTCTTGCGAGTTAAAATTAAAACTTCTGCCAGTTGTATATAAATATTTATATAAATGTTTTTAAAATGTATTGTTAAAAGTATTTCCTTTTAATATGTTGTTGTTTTATAATGCTATGTCTTTAAGACTCAATTGGTTGGGTTGGGAGTTTGTCACATGATTTTTGAATGTCTGAAGAAGACTGGTATTTTCTAGCCAAAAGTGCTTAATGGAATAAAATTTTAAAAGGTGTGTTTTAAAATAGTGTGTTTCTTGCGAATTCTGCCTTCTGGATTATTACTATTTTCTCGACTGCCATATGGTCAAACCCATATGTTCAAACTTTTAAAACTTCAAACGTGTTAAGGAAGATCTCTGTTCAGTGCAGAAAGGGAAGATTTCCCTTTTCTGCACTGTAGTGCGGTGTTGGAGTTGGCATATTTAATGAGCGGGGGGGTGAGGGGTGCAGGGGTCTTGCCCCCCTTCTTACAACCGTTAGGTAGTTTTTTTTTTTTTGGTGTTTTCGAAATTTTAAAAGTTCGAACATATAGCATTCGAACTTTTAAAGTTTTGATAACATAATATGAACTCTTCGAAATAATTATGAAAACATTTAAAATAACTGAATCGGATAAAATGTATAAAAAGGGGAAACTACTGTATTTGTTCACTATGCACTACTTTTTTGCATCAACTAAAGCTATAAGAAATATTTAAAGTGTTGGCAAGTGTGTGCAGTATTACAGTGGAGTTATTTTGCAAAGTGTAGTCATTTCAAAGAACATTTTGCAAATAACAGTCCAAGGGACTATTGTGCATCTGAATATTATTACAAGTACCTGGTGTGTGTACATATTCATACATAATTACAAGGGCAAAGATTGCATTGTGTTTAAACATAATTTGTTGGCATGGCAGAAGGATTTTGTAGACCAAATCCTCTTGGATAACAATATTGCAGAAAATTGGAAAGTGTTTGAGCAAGAGTACGATATTTTCATACAGGCTGCTTTTTCTGACAAAGACACACATACAAAAGCATTAATTCTGCTTAATTTAGCTGGTTCAGAAGCCATTGTATGCACCTGCTGTGTTTGCAGGGGGGAGGGAGAAGACCACCATATTGTAGTACGGACTGAAATGTGGGAAGAACCTGAGTGCTTAAAATGTCAATGTAGAGGAATGTGTAATCCCCAAACAAATATTACAATGGAAAGGCACTTATTTTACACTAGAGATCAAAAGCCTGGTGAAACTTTTACAGCATATATAACTGACTTGAGAAATAAGGCTAAAACGTGCAGATTTGGTGATATAAGAGATGAGTTGATAAAAGACAGGCTTGTGTGTGATATTAATAATGATGCAGTGAGAAAGATTTTGCTTCAAGATAGTGATTTAACTTTAAACAAGGCCATTGAGATTTGTCAGATATATAAGCTTACAGAAAAGCACAAGCATATGCTTACAAATGAGAAAAGCATGCATGTGGCTTCTTCTAGTGCCAGTGTAGATAGTATGCAGCATGAGGTTAAAAGATACAGGTCTAAGGGTGTGGCCATTCCGGAAAAACTCAGAGCAGTTTCAGTAACACTCAGGACACACACAGTAAAACAGAAGTATAAATGAAAAGGGTACTTGGTTGCTTCCAACTCTTAACACCAACTACAAACCAACAAAGTTAGCTGCAGTGCCAAACTTTGTCAATTGTCATAATTGTGGAGGTACTGACGAACCTAAATAAGAAAAGTGCTTACCTTTTGGTCAGCAGTGCCATTCTTGTGAAAAGTAGAAACATTTCAAAAGACTCTGTAAATCAAATGAGGCTCATTCTTTTATTAAAAGAGGGCATTCAAAGAGGCAAGTTGATCAATTAGAAAGCTGCAATCCTACTTTTTATGTTAACGGTGTGTCTTTGCTTGGTGAACCAGTCAATGCAGTAGATTTATGGGCAAAAAGTCAAATCTTTTGTACTATTTGGATGAATGGGAGACCTGTAGAGTTCAATGTAGATACTGGTTCAAAGTGCAATGTTATGTAACCAGAAACGTTTGCTAGAGTAAGAGCTGGACAAAAACTTGATTTGGCAAAGTGTGCAAAGCTTGTTGCTTATGGTTGTGAAGAAATTCAAACCAAAGGCTCAGTAGTGCTTTTATGTTACTCGGCTGGGAACAGCTATGCCTTGCAGTTTTACATAGTCAAGAGACACGTACAGTCATAGGCCTCAGAGACAGTTTGAAAATGGGACTGCTTTCATTTAATAAAGAAGTCCACAATGTAAGCTTGAATAAGAACAGCTCAAATGTACCTCAAACTATTTTTTTTCTGAGTATGCTGATATTTTGAAGACAAACTAGGCAAACTCCCAGTTGTGTACTCTATGAAGTTAGACCCTGAGGTAAGCCCAGTTATCAGACCAGCACAGAAAGTTCAAGTAGCTATGCAGAACAGAATCAAAGCACAGCTAGACAGAATGGTGCGGCTAGGTGTAATTTGACAAGTAGAAGAACCAAATGAATTGGTATCTTTCATGGTAATAGCTCATAAAAAAACTCAGGTGATATTAGAATATGTATTGATCCAACAGATTTGAACAAAGCATTAAAAAGACCTCACCATCCTATGCGCGCAGTCGAGGAAGTTGCTACCTTCATGCCAAATGCCACTGTTTTTTCTGTCTTAGATGCAAAAGTTAATTTTGGCAAATTTTGCTTGATCACAAAACTTCATTGCTAACCTGAAAGGTACAGATTTCTGAGAATGCCACTTGGAATGAATTCTGCCAGTGAAGTATTTCAACATGCAAAGGAACAACTTTTTTTCTGGCTATCCATGTGCAATAATAGTAGATGATATTCTTGTAGGAGGCAATGGTGAAGTTGATCATGACAGAAACATCAAGAAAGTTTTGGAAAGAGCTTGTGAAGTGAATCTTAAGCTGAATCTTCAGAAATGTAAATTCAGGCTACAAGAAGTTACTTATGTGGGTCATTTGTTTACCAGTTCAGGCTTACTATCAGATCCTTCCAGGAAAACCGCAATTCTTGAGATGCCAGCTCCAGAATGTCCAAGCCCTACAACATTTTCTTGGCATGGTTAACTATTTAGGCAAGTTTATTCCAGATTTGAGTCAACTTTCAACACCGTTATGAGAGCTGACACAGAGAGACGCAATCTAGTCCTAGTTAGAACAGCACCAGAGAGTATTTGATGTCCTGAAACAGTAAATTGCCAGTCTACCTAAGTTAAGATATTATGATCTTCACAAACCGGTAACTCTTTCCTGTGATGCTACAAAGTTTGGTCTTGGTGCAGTCATTCTTCAAGAGGGCAGACCAGTAGCCTATGCATTGGGAATTCTCACCCAAACAGAGATGCAGTATGCTTAAATAGAGAAAGAACTCTTGGCAATTGTTTTTACAAGTTCGAAGTTCCATGATTATATTTATGGCCGACCTATCCAGGTAGGCACTGACCACCAACCTCTAGTCACAACTTTGAGAAAGCCAATGCACACAGCTCCTGCCAGACTGCAACGCATGATGCTCAAATTGCAAAAGTATGATTTCAATCTTGTTTACACAAAAGGCAAACTTCTTTTTCTTGCGGATACTTTATCCCAAGCACACAGAAAAACCACAGAACAGCATGTGAATGAGCAACCTGATTTTGAAGTCATTTAAGTGAAAAATTTTCTTCCACATGTCTTGATGAGCTTAGAACTCATACAGCTTCAGATCTATTTCTTCAGAAGCTCAACAACTTTATCAGTCGAAGATGGCCTTCAAAGCAATCTTGTTTACCAGTAGATGTACAGCAGTATTTTCCCTACAGAAATGAGATTTTGTCCTAAATTGGTATCATCATGAAAGGTCCAAAAGTGATTGTTCCAAAATCCTCATAACAAGAGTATATTAAAATCTTGCATCGTGGCCACCCAGGAACTGATTTGACCAAAATAAGGGGAAGAAGTCTAGTATTTGGTCTTCTATGTCAAGAGATATTGAAAAAGTACTTTCATCTTGTTCTGTTTGTAATAGTACAAAACAGCATCAACAAAAAAAAAATCCTCATAACAAGAGTATATTAAAATCTTGCATCGTGGCCACCCAGGAACTGATTTGACCAAAATAAGGGGAAGAAGTCTAGTATTTGGTCTTCTATGTCAAGAGATATTGAAAAAGTACTTTCATCTTGTTCTGTTTGTAATAGTACAAAACAGCATCAACAAAAAAAAAAACACTTCAATTAATCCAGATTCCTGACCTATCTTGGTCAACAGTAGCCACAGATATCTGAGTGAAATGGACAACACTATTTGCCATTAGTAGACTCTTATTCAAATTGGTTCAAGATTGACCTACTTCATAACCTAACTTCCAACAGTGTCATTACAAAGTTGAAAAGACTTTTCTGTCCATGGTAGCCTGCACAGAGTCATTTCTGACAATGGTGCACAGTTTACAAATCAGCAGTTCGAAAAATTTGCTGAAACGTGGGACTTTGTTCATATTACGAGCAGTCCTGAGTACCTACAGTCAAACAGCTTGGCTGAATGTGCAGTTCAAAGTACAAAACAGTGGTTCAGGAAATCCATATGTGACAATACCAATGTTTTTCTAAACTTGCTTTATCTCAGAAACATTCCTCGCGATAATCTATTTGGTTCACCTGCCCAGAGACTTATGTTGAGACAAACCAGAACCACATTACCAATCAGGAGCAATTCATTGGTTCCATGTGCTAAAAACAACAAAGCAGTGAAAGCCCAACTTCTGAAAAAGCATTTGTCCCAGAAGTCCTATTATGATAATACCAGCAAACCTCTCAATCCATTAAAAGAAGGGGAGATAGTGAGGATGCAGACAACAAAAGGTTATGATCAGATTGGACTTGTCAAAAGTGTGCGTCAAGAACCAAGATCATACATCACAGAATCGCAGGGAATGGACTTTAGGTGTAATCAGAAGTATTTACTACGAGTTTTCGAGCTAGTGTTACAGCATCTTGCCTGTAATAAAGACTCTAATTGTCAGAATGACTTATCCAATGATCTTGCTCAAGATGACATTCTGTCAGCTATCCCTGTTCCTGAGAATATCCCTGAAAGTCCTGAGGCAGAACATTTCCCAGAGACTGTCCCTGTTGCTAAACCCAGTCCTAACTATTACAGTACAAGATCAGGTCGCATTTCCAGACCACCTGGACATGAATGTTGTTTTGTTTATTATTGTCTGTATAATTTACATGCCTATTCCAATGTCACTGTCAATGTGAGACAACTTAGCAAAGAGGGAGGCTGTAGATTAGAGTGCGTGATGTACCTTTAAGAAGCATTCCAGTCAGTGGGAACATGCATATAAGTACTCAGCATGTGCAAGCAAGAGTGCCACTTTGAGTGAGCAGCCAGAGTGTAAGCATGTATCAGTGTAGCAGTCAGTCAGTCAAAGTTCAATGTTCTTGTCATCCATCCTGATGTGTTTGTGCGTAATAAACTACTTAAATGAACACCCAACCCTCATTGTCTTATTCAGCTACATAAGACAAGTGACACTTTTGACTGGGCTTTCTTCTCTTTTTACATTGCAGTGTCTACATTTCTTAGAACTGAACAAGAAAGAAGGAAAACGATCATCTGTTTACTTCAGTATCCTTATTGCACACAAAATAACTGAAAAATCTTTACTTTATAATGTGCAATAAATGTCACATTTTATAAATATACTGTTAAGAACAAAAACTGTTTTTACTTACAGATACCTCCTCCCCTCCTCTTCTCCTCTCCTTAATGTTCTTCCAAACATGACTGACTTGAAGTAGGGCATATGCTTTGGAGTCCCCTACAAATTTAGCAGTGTCACAAAAGTCCAATATTTCCAGGTTTTCTTGTTCTGCCATATTTCTTTGTAACCCCACATTTATTCATTATGTCTGAGTTGTTGATTTCTTCCTGTTGATCTCCAGCTCAGTCTCTGGTTCATTTCCAATGTACTCCTTGTTCTTCTAGTTGACATCTGTGCTTTTTCTGTCTCTAAAGCATTTTCCTTTATAACACTGGAAAAGGTTTCACTGACAAAGTCTATCAGCTTTATTATCAGAATAATAAGTATCAGAGCCCCCCTTCTGTTTGATAGCTCAATTGTTTGGGACAAATTTTTGTATTTTGTCCTTAGCATGTTCTGCATCAAAAAATGGCTTTAACCCTCCAGAAAAAAAATATTCTGAAGATAGCTGGATATAGTAGCTTGAATTTCACACATACTTCTCAACATTCCATGACTGCTGGAATAAATTCACTCCTTTTCTGCCTGGTGTACAGTGAATAATCATTTTCTACAAACACTCTACTTACTCCAACTTTTAGTACTTTGTCCTTCCGCCACTGCTTTGTCAGAATCAACTCTTTCGCTGGTAGGATTGTGTCTTTGCTATTAGAGGTCTTCTGCTTTCTCATATCCAGTTTTAGAGATTACACACAATGTGCCCTTTAAATTAACAACTCTTGCTGCAGAATACTAGGCCAGTTGCTTATTTGTGCTTTCATAAAATTAATACAGTCTGTTTCTTCCAGTTTCTTTCATACAGCAGAAAATCTCAGGTTTCCCCTACATGCTCTGTCTTCTAATTCTAACATTTTTTGAAACATCTCTTTTTAAGCAGTCTCATATTCAACTAGCCTTTTCATCATTTTAACCTCTGATTTTTGAAGTTTTATCAGCTCGTCTGAATATCTATTTAAAGCTTCTTCAATTTTTCCAGCCTTTTGTAAGTTGATATTACTCCTTCAGTGTTTTATTTATTTTAATCAGCTCTGAGCACATTTGACTTACTTTTCCCTCTAGATTACTGGAAGCAGGGTTGCCAGATTTCCAACCAGCCAGGTAGGGACAAAAAAAAAAAAAAAAAAAAAGGTCTTTCACGACAGAGTTCCACATTAAAGAACAGTAGCTCTGCACTAAACACGGAGCTTCTCGTGTTTAATGCATTGCAGTTCCGCATTCAACACAAGTAGCTCCGTGTTTAGCGATTTTTTGATTGGCCCGTATACCGGCATACGGGCCAATCAAAAATCGCTAAACACAGAGCTTCTCGTGTTTAATGCGGAACATTGCAGTTCCGCATTAAAAAGAAGTAGCTCCGTGTTTAGCGGTTTTTGATTAGCCCATATACCGGCATATGGGCCAATTAAAAATCGTTAAACACGGAGCTACTTCTGTTTAGTGCAGAACACAAGAAGCTCCGTGTTTAGCGATTTTTGATTGGCCCGTATGCCAGGTATACAGGCCAATCAAAAAAAAAACAAACCCCCCCCCCCAAAAAAAACAAAGCGGAGGCTGGCCGGGATTTAAACCGGCAGGGCGGAACTCGGGATCAGGCTGCTGATCTTGGGACAGTCCCGCCCAAATACGGACGTCTGGCAACCCTGACTGGAAGTCGTATCTTGCCCCTTAGCTGGAGCCTGAACTGCTTTTTGTTGAACAGCTGCAGAATTCTTCCCAGCCGGTGTTTTCTCCTCACCTTTTGTGATTGCTTTGCTTTCAGGTTCTCTATATTTCTTTTTTGCTTGCCTCCAAGCAGGGCACTTACTAGTCAGTAACTGAAATTTACCTAAACAGACAAATTCACCAACTCTCTTTTTTGTGTTTCTGTTTTCACACTGAAATAGCTGAAATTAAGCTGCCACTCATTGTGCTGCCATCCTGGAAGTTCTTCACCTTACCTGAGGTGGAAGTTCTTCACCTTACCTGAGGTTCCCTAGGGAAAGTTCAAGACTTGCATTACCAAGTCCTTGGTCTCTTTTAAACTTATTTTTTGTGAGGACAAGCATCCTACAGTCCTCAAACATATATGCACCAATTCTGACATCACTATACCACAGAGAAAAGGGAATATTCCAAGAAACAGCAATATTGTAAGTCTGGATTTTTGGCCTGTTTGGCCCACATTTCTGGACTTTCCTGTCAAACCAAATTTGCGATGCTTCATTTTTCTGTAAAATACAGTTTTACATAATTTCTCAGAAAAAGGTGTGTAGCCAGCAGTAACCATAGCAAACTAAGTGACACTGCAAACAGCAACTCACCTACCCCTGTGGTGTGGTCTCCCTGGGGACCAGTGAAAGAAGTAGGAGTTGAGCCTCTTGTTCTGTGCCAGCTGCTTCTGTCTCTCTTCTGTTGAGTGTAGCCACAGCCATCCACCTCAAATGTACATTCACCAGGATGGGACAGCCATAGACCTATAAAGCAGTACAAATATTATGGAACAGTTTCAGAGAAAGATCTAACGGCACATTCTGCATTAATGCATAATTTACACTGGGAAATTGCATTACTTACTTTATTACATAAATACTCCTGGAACCTTCCTACTAAGTTTTAGCATACAATCGTTTTGAACTCTGCTAAGTGTTTAAAATGTCCAATTCCTAAAAGTATAACACTTACTGCTCTTACTCTGAAATGGTACCCTGATATTGCTTGAGGTGTGACACAGTACATCAGACCTTACATAATTGTATTTAAATAAACAGGGATGTATGGTACAACAGTGCTTAAGGAAAGAGAATGACAAGAAGGCAATATTTGGAATATGCTCATCAAGAATATCACTGCTAAAGATGTTATTTATTTAAGCATCTATTTCTTTGACCTCTGTATGAAATGTTAATCATCAATATTCCAGAATCCATACTCACATCTAGGAAACTCTTAAAAGCTGTAAAAGTTTCAATACTAATACATGTAATCCTGAATGTGGTAGTGTTTGAGTACTGTATACACAATAAATACTGTACTCGCATAGTTTTCAAAATCCTGCCAGCAGTACTCTTGTTTAACAGAAAATATTATCTGTGCTGAAATGATTGCTGTGCAGGACTATAATCAATACTCAGGTGCATCAAGCTATCCTACATGATCTTTTGCTCTGCAGTTAAAAATAATAAAAATATTTAGCTGTCATTCAACTAAGTTTCAGAACAATTTGTGGAAAAAGATTAAAAATAAGATTAATTTGCCAGGATTCAAGGCTCAACTCAAAACTAGCACCCATAATCTCTGATCATTAAGACTTAAGATACTTAGAACTGTGATGATATGGGCAAGTGCCAGCTGGAGTTTTGTAAAGAATGGCATGTCCTTTGAATATCAAACTGATTTATACAAGATGCGTGTGTACAAATATATTAGAACTGTATATTATTTGTATATCAAACTGATTTGTAAAGATGCTTGTGCTGAAAAAGTACTTGTAAGGTTTGCTTGTGTTAGAATGTATCAATAGTCCACCCTGCTGAAACAAAAAGAAATGTACATGTATTACTGTAACTGTGAATTAAATATACAAGTTTTAATAGAGGATACTGGGACGGCAACCAGTAGCTGCGGTGGTGCAGCGGTAGCGTTTTTGTCTCACAGCAAGACGTTCTCCCATTCGATTCTCGGCTGGAGCGCCTTCTGTGTGGAGTCTGCATGTCCTCCCCACGGTTGAGTGGTGTTCAAAACACATGCGTGAATTGGCGTGCCTTCGTTGAAGGTTGAGCTGGCACCTTGGCACTGTAAAATCAACTGCCAATCATTAGCGGACTGGAATTCCGCTGTGGCGACCCCCTAACCGGGAAAAGCCGAAAGAAGAACTGGGACAGCAACCAGCTAGCTTACTTTAAGAAAAATAAGGGAAATGTAAATGAGCTGTTAAACCATTAAAGTGGTACCCCACAGTACTGAATAGGAATGGAGATGCTAGGTCTAGAGAAAGCCTTTGTTCATTAACTCAGTAAAAAGAAGGAAAGCCCCAGGCACTGCCATAAACATTAAGATGTGTATTGAGCCATCTATGCTAAATTCCTGTCTCAGCTTTAAAGTGGAATACTGTGAGAACAAAGTCAGGTGACCAGATGAGGTCATTCTGCCAGCCCTCTTAGAAATTATATTTTAGATATTACTCAGAGTATACAGTATTTTGTTTGGAACCCGGCTAGAAAGACTGCTCATGTATTTAATCTTGCCTTGCGGTAGTAACTAACTTCACTAGGGAACAGTAATTATTTTAGATTAGTCAGGAATATGGTGAAGCTTAGTTTGGATATTATTTTTCTTTATTTGTCCGAGTCTTTCCATCAATGTTCTTTTCAGTATTTCCTGTGATCTGAACTTTGTGGTTTACTGTGAATATATATTCAGTATTTTCATGTTCTTCTATTATTTATTATTAAATGTATTTAATAATTTTATTGTGGCTGGTTCTTGTAGAAAGTATCTAACCTTTGAGAGTACTTATATTTATTTGGTGACACTGTGTGGGCCATAACAGAAGGCCTAGCTGTCTTGGTCAACTACTATCATTCCCTGTGTGCTGTTAAGGGAAACTGTACTTGATGCAGAGAGGTCTGCATCTGGAAATACTGAGTACATCCATTTGTATTTCAACTGAACATCCCTCTCCAGTGTCAGTGGTGAGGATTCAGGTTCCTTGTTCACTGGCCCACTGTAGGGATGTCACATACTGGTGGCAGTACAGGGCATCACAAGAACCATTACAAATCCAGTGTATTATTAAATAGAAATATCTGAAAAAAGTATATTCTTAGTTGGTATCTGATTCCATTTAATGGTTCTAGTCATTTTGTACTTACTCTAGACTTTGAATCCTGAACCTGCTGATTTTACTGATGCAGTCTGAAAAATACATCATGTGACAAATTGTATGGTATATGGAAATAAAGAGAAAGAGAAGAAACATGTGACTAATGTCAATCTACAATAAAAATGTCTTTGGTACAATTAACTATAAGTGAAAGAATCTTGTTCTAGTGAAGCTATTTTAATTTGAGATATAGTATTATATCATTATCAGTATTCACACTGTACTTAAATACTACAATGAATAAATTAAACTGTTATTTCTGAACAGAAAAGCTACTCCCTAGCAGACAATATGGATTCATTTTGGCAGTGGATCTTTCCATATTAAATAGATCAATCTTTGTACTTGTTACACCATGATTATTTACTTCTGTATCTAGTTACCATGCATTCCTTTTACATATACGCAGCATGAGCAGGTGACACTGTTCATCTTGTGGCACTTTATTACTTTATTTTTTAAGCAAATAAATCATTACTTACTTAAAATAAGGAAAGAAATTGCTCATTATGATCTGAAAGTGCTGCAGCTTTCTGTTCATTGCCTTCCTGTAATTCATCACTTGTGATTATTAAGCAGCAAAACGGAGAGTTGAGGATTCCAGTTTGAAACAGCAATGAGTCTTGGTAATGTGACTTAATTTTTTAAATCCTTACCATGTAACCAGTTGTTCTCAGTAGTACACCACTGAGGAATGCAGTCACTATAAAGGGGGGGGGGTGTCTGTTGACAAAAGCAATTTGTTACTTGCTCAGTTTGAAGTATGACATTGAGACAAGTATTTTGAATATTTACTCTCTTGAAAAACAGAATGTTCCTGACTGCCTCATATGTTTGGTCTGTGCCTCATAAAACTTGTGGTTGTCTGGCAAATCAATGAGGACTGTAGTCACTAAATAAGGGGGTGGGGCTGGATGTGACAGAAAGCAAATTACCCTTTTGTCATTTACTCATTTTAAAGTCTGGCTTTACAGAAGTAGTGTGCATCTGTATGAAATAAGTTGGAATATTTATTCTCTGGTTACTGTTTAGTGAAACAAATGTGAAGCTGTTCCTGGTTTTTAACAGACATAATGTCCCTTACTGAACCTCATAAAATGTGTTTTTCTAGCAAGTCAATATGGAATATTGTCACTAAATAAGGGAGGGGTGGCTGTGGATAAAAGCAACTTACCCTCTTGACACTTTCTCAGTTTAAAGTCTGGTTTACTGGACTAGTATGTAACAGCAGAATGTGGAATATTTAGTTGTTGTTTATTGTTTATGTGAAACAAAATTGAAACTCTCTCTCATTTCCCAGAATGGACTTTACCTTAAATTTTTGGTTTGTTCCTCATAGAATTTGTGTTTTTTTCCTGGTAGTCACTGAGGATTACAGAAACTAAATAATGACAAAGACTTCATATTCTTCAGAAAACACATGCCTAAGCAACAGCAGCAGTTCTAGCAACTTTATGAGTATATAAGAACAATATTTAAAAATCTGTCCGTTTTTGAGACTTGGTTCCTGACTCTTGTGCTAAGAGGTTGAGAGGTATTTTTTATCACAGTCAGATGGAGCATACAAAACAGAGTAGCTATAACTGCTGGTAGGGAGGGAGGCTTGTGAATGAAAGTAACTTACCCTTTTATTTCATGAGTTAACTATGTAGCTTCACAGCACTAATGTTCATTTGTGTGAAATAAGTTGGAATACTTGGGCCACTGAGTACATGTGTGAAATAAACACAAAATACATTATTGCATCCATATTTACTTATTATTTATGCTTTACTGCAATCAAACATCTGATGTGTATACAGTTAATGATAGAGCTACAATGCTGGCTACAGGTGCTGTTTGTCATGATCAAGTTAAACAGCTATTAGTCTGCCTTTGCTAGTGTGTATTTATGTAATGCAAGGTGGAATACTTTACTCTGGCTACTTTTATCAAAATTAGACATCTGAGGTGTACACAACCATGCAGCTGCAATTACTGAATACAGCTACTGATGGATTATAATGTCAGCAGACTCAATGGTCTTAAATCAGGAAGGTTAAGATAAACAAACAGAAGCATTTATACACAGTTCAAGAAAGAAACTGTATGAGGGAGGTGAATATTCAGTGGTTTGAAGGCCACCCAGGGCCTCTGGTACACTTAATTCACCACTAGGTCTCAGATCAGCAGTGACAAAACTACAAAAGTATTTGTCTTCTGAATGACTGTTATGTTTAGCACATCAGAACAATACAAAACTTTTACAACTAAAACTATTTTGTCTTCTGACCATGGGTTCCTTTGAAGCTGTGAGCATTGAAGAGCAACCAAAATCACCCGTATTATAGTCTTTTACTAGCCCAGTCCATTTCCTGGTTTTATTTGCATACACCACTTGCTATAAAACAGCCCAAAATACGTTTCATCCCATCCATAAAGTATGCATCAATTTTGTTGTTTCTCCAAATTACTCTTTTCTTCAACACACTCTTTAAAACGTGCTCATAAATAGCCTGCTTACATCATTGTCACAACCCATTTCCTGTTTATCTAGCAATCCCCTGAATTACTATAATAAATATCTCATATTAGTATGCATTTCCATTATTACTAGGATAACACTGTGACATCCTTAGTATGTCTTGTTCCTGGAGTCCATATAATAATAAAGTTGTCATTGCTATTCCCATATGCAAAAGGGGAACCTTTATATTGAAGATAAACAAAAGCAAAACTCCACCCTTCTTAAGCTAAACATCTGTTGTACTAGCCTCTCCCTCTGCCAGTCAGCCCTCCACTTATGCTATATGAAAATTCCCCTTATTATTTTGGACTCGCTCTGTCACTAATGATAACATTATCAACTATGGTGTTCAGTGTTTATAGGGCTTACCAACAATTAAGCATCCAGCTTCTATACTTAAGCGACAAATTATCATGAACTTCACCTGTACCCAGACTATGATCTCTACTGGCATGGGAACACATGCCTGGTTTAATTGTAAATTAGTTTACATTTCTCCACAGAAGCTGTTTGCAAGCTCCTACTGTATTATTTTGATGTTTACAGGCTCAGGAATACACGTTTCTGCTTTGACACAATTATCAGCATTTCTTTCAAAAACTGCATTGCCTTTATCAGTTCACTAACTTCCCCATCACAAACCCAGCATTTCTTCCACACGTCTGATTATTTCAGCATATTATCAAGTACACACATTAATGCTATTCTTTTAAACACTGTAGATCAGCATTACGTCTTAGTTTCTCATATCACATAAATGTGTTTCTTCTTTTGCATTTTGGGTTACTGTTAGCTACAAAAAAGAGATTTATTTACATTATATCTGCATAATGACTAAACTTTATAGGATTTGCAGAAATGTTTAAATTTTTTATTGCTGCGTCCTACAAAAAAAATTATTCAGCCCAACCCTTCCACTGGATTCTTATTATTTTGTCTCCTGTTTCTATGAATCATTGTACATGATGAGCTTACTGTGACAGTGTCACAGTTTATTCTATTATATCAAAACAGTATTTAAAACTGTTCTGTCCATTCAACATCCCTCTATACTCTGCAATTACTTCCTACTTGTTATCATGTCTGCACCTATTTTTGATTAGAAAACAATAACCGGCATATCTTTTAACTCAGTAATAGTTCTCCTGTTTATTATACTATGAGTTTCCATTCTGTAAGCTATGTCTCCTCCCCTGTGCTCAGCATTTCTTTCATCCTAGTTGCAGGTTACCTTGGTGTCACATTTAGAGATGGTTAAGAACTTCAGTAATTTTCTTTTGCATTGTACTTGGAGTCTATAAGTTATAAATCTTCTGTTATTGCTGCAGGCTACAGATGTGACCCTTTCTCCAAGACCTGACCACTATAAGCAATTCTTCAAATTTATGTACTGCTAAAGCTCTTATAAATGTTACACATTACAAAGAGATAATTTTTATGCTAATGTTGCCCCTTGAATATTTTAATCAGTTAGTTTATTTGAATTCTTTTTCATAAGCTACAAAATGAAAAGTGCCCTACCTCCCACAGTTTTCTTAAATCAGAGTTAAGAAACCCATCCAGTTCCCGCATCCTGCTCTCTTTTCAGCATGACCATAAATTATCCAGCTGCCATGAATTAATACTACAATGGAAATAAGATGACAGAGCAACCGGAGTGCTCATTTTATCTCTAATCCCCAGTACATCTACCAATAATAATATAATTTGCTAAATTACAAGTTGCAGACAGAAGACTTCAATGCTGAAACTATCAACTCACTTAAACCACTCTGCTTTTGTGGGCTATTACACACCACTTACCTTTGTCTGTCAGTCTTACCTACAAATCTGTTTTAAATGGCATCCACTAATTTATCCATACAATCTTAGGACGTACTCCTTTAAGCCCATTTTCAGTCAGCAACCTGCATCGCTATCAAGTCATTTTTTTCTGTTTGAATTTAGCTATCACTGTCACACATCACTTGACTAAAACAGTCAGGACATTCCAGCCTTTAACAGTACCACTGCACATTTCTTTCACTATCTGCTTTTGTAAACATCCCAGAAATGTTGCTTGATTTTTCAGTGTATAGTTAGGCATTTCTTCATTAATATTTTAATTTTGTCTTTTTTGTTCCTCCTTAATGCACTTCCCACTTCAGTCTCACTTTCTTCTTCCTCCTGTCTGCCTATTGGTTCTGGCGATGTAATAACAGCACACAAAAACCTCATCCTGTTATGTCAAGAATCAGGGAAAAATCAAAAAAAAAAAATAATTATGAAGAAATGCCATTAATCAGGGCATTTTTTTCAAATATTGCTATTTTGTTAAAATATTGACAGAACAATGTGTTTCTTACTAACATTTGTTTTGTTATTTTTTTCTTTTTCAAATTCTTTTATTAGATTTTGAGTCTCAAATATACAAGAAAAAAAGAGGCATTTTCATTTTTTGAAGAACTTGTGCAGTGTCTCTTACAGATTTCTAAGAGAACATCTTATTCAGTTATATAGGGCATTTAGAGATAACTACCTCCGGGAATGTTTGGGGTTAACAAAATGTACTAGAGAATCATCAGACAACCTATGTAGGAGATTCTATAGGAATGAGAAGTGTACTAATTGGTTCTCTGACAGAGTAACTGATGCATGGAACAGACTACCAAATTACAGTAAAGCAAGTACTAGTTTAGATATTTTTAACAACAGCCTGGATACTTATTATGGGAACAAGTGTTTTGGTATCTTGGCAAGCTAGAAGGGCATTAATGCCCGTACTTGAAATATCTGTATGTATGTAAGCATTTATGAATGCAAGAATGGATATAAATAACATCTAAATATACAAAATGACATCTATGTACAATTATTTACAACAATGTTGTATGAACAATATGGTGAGTTTATCCTGTAGAGGAGAAGGTTATGTAATATCATTTAAACATGAAGCTAAACAACAATGTCCAGGATTTTTGACTACCATTTTAATGAATATGACAAATTTTCTGTTTAATGTAATTTTATAAACCTTTATGTATCTGACGGCCATTTCCTCAGCCCAAGATAACTTTCGCCTATCCAACCAATTTTGAGCAATGTACAGCTTAACCAGCATGAATAGGGCTATTAGGACAGTAACGTCCTTCAGTTGTATGTTTTTAGGGTGAATATGAAGGATAGTAAACTCTTTGATTAAGATTTTATCTTCATAACCTAAAATGTTTTCAAAAGAACAACAGGTTCTTAATGTCTGGCACTATTTGTTCACTGTAATCTTTAATGATTTCTCACAAATTCAGATAAAATGTTGAGAGTTATGATCCCACTGGCTGATTTATAATGACTTGCGATTCCTATGACTCACTGCTAAGTATTTTCAGACTCACCCCAACTATCCTTACTTATTTTCATTTTTTGCTAATATGAGAAACAGCAGTTGAATGCAGCTAGATAGCACACCTCCATCTCTGCTCCAAAGAGTCTCTGTAGTTTTTGCTGCTTATTGGATCCTTTGTTAGGGCTTCCATTTGACTTTTGGCCATCCAGAAACTAAGTCAACCGAACACATACAGATTTGCAGGGAGCAGCATCCACGCCTGGGTCCCTTGTCTTCTCAGCTCATATCTAAAACCATTATGTTCCGCCCGTCTCAGATAACATTTCACATAAAAGTCAAATACAATATTTATTTGTCTGTTCCCCATACCCTTCTTACCCTGTCTAGTTTCTCCAGATCTGTTCTTTTTTCTGCACTCACGAAAATTAAAAGAGCAGATCCTGGAAAAACTAGAAAGGGTAAGAAGGGTGTGGTGAACAGTCAAATAAATATTGGGTTTGCAACTACTCCCGTCAGCCTCCCAAACCTGCATATGATTTCTACCTGCAGATTTCATTCCTTTGACCCCCCCCCTCCCAACATGTAGGTTCCTGTTCTTCTGTGACCTACATATTCAAACCTGCTAGGCCACAGATTCCGAGGTTCCTATGAACTTAACCTTTTTTCTTCTTCACCACAATGCCATCTTGTATCAGCATCAGTCTTTTATGTCTGTATCATGTTTTAGGTTAAATATTCAGTCACCACAATAAGCTCTAACAGCTTCTAAGCATCCAACTCATTTTTCATACTTTTCATACCTCCCTGCTTTTCTTACAGTTGTAATTTATAGTCCCCCCATTACTTCTCATGTTCCTGCTGCATCTCCAATGGCATCTGAATAATTACATCTAATGTTTCTTCCACAATGCATCCTTGGGAATATTCATCATTATTTCATTAACTGCGGTGGTGGTGCTGTGGTAGCGTTGTCGCCTCACAGTAAGACGTTGTCCTGTTCGATTCTCAGGTAGAGCGTCTACTGTGTGGAGACATGTGTGAATGGGCGTACCTTCGTTGAAGGTTGTGCGTCAGGGCCGGCAACTCGGCACGTAAAAATCTACTGCCAATCATTAGCAGACCGGAGTTCCGCTGTGGCGACCCCTTACTGGGAAAAGCTGAAAGAAACAACATTTCATCTATAGCCATTCTTTCTTCATCTTTGCTGTTCTTTTCTCAGTCTTTTATACCAGGCAGAAATGGAGTGCAAAAAAATTCATCTTTTTTTTAGGGCCAAGCCACACCACTTCCACTGTACACACTAAATTATTGACTTATTTATTTCACAGGGAGCATTAGGCCATGAGAAAAAAATTTCTTAAAGACTGTAGGAAGTGTGGGGGACCAATGCTGCTACTCTGGTTTAGGTCTGAGTTTATTCAGTGCTGATACTGACTATGCCCCACTGTTATCCTATGGCCAGGGTACTGGTGATACATGATTAATGCCAATATGGATTTCTACAACATAGTATTTATGTTTATCCCCACAATAACACATGTAATGCACAGCCAAGACTTCCATTCTGTGTAGTTACAGATGCTTTAGTTTGCATTCCACATCTTATCATTCTCCTTTATTAGTGACGTATGTGGTTACACAAAGATTCTCTGCATGCTTTGCATTATGTATCACATCTATAAATCCAGACATCTGTCCTCAGTGGTTTATCAGTATAAAAGCAGGCTTGATTCATCAGTACCTTTATGAGTTGTATAGAGTCACTGAATTATATTTCAGTGTACTTATCCAGACTGAGATAAGTCTTTTATTTAAAATAAACTTTTTAAATGCGAGTGATAAATGCAAATTGGATTCCATATTACAGGTCAGTTAATTTAGTAGGGAAATACTATGATGACTTATGACTGAGAAATTAAGACTATTTAAAAAATGTAATGTAAAATTATATGTAATATTACAGAAATATAAGGTTTCTGAAAATTATCTGAATCAAAATTACTAGGCAAGCTGACAGCTTTTAAATCTATATGTATTAACATTAACTACCAAAGGCTTCCTAGAATAAGTGGGTTTCTAATGTAAAGTTAAAGGATTCTGTAGGCCTGCATCAGTGGCAGAGAGGGATGAAGCCCTGACTATCGCCAATACAACCTGAATTTGATTAGTAACTTGGGTGTTTGGCATAGGCAGAGAGTACGGGGTGCCTAAGCTGGAACAGTGGCAGAACGCTGAAGCAGCAGGTCGTTCTTCAGCTCTGCTGAGGATCATGAATAAAAAAATTGCTGGTTTGGAGGGATGGTTGAGAAGGCATCTCCATCCAGCCATCTAAAGGGTACATTAGCATGCATGGTGGAAATCAGCCATGTAGAATCCCAGTTAGGCCACAGTGTGATGATCATGGATCCCCTGTTTCACTTTCAGCTTGTAGAGGAATCAGCCTGATGTAGGAGAGAGGCTCTTCTTATCCAGAAGGATGAGACCCATCTAGTAAAGTAACGTCAGTGTACCCCTCACTGTGGTGGTTCTGGGTGGAAAGAAACAATAGGCGGCCTCCAAGAACAGACGTGATTTGTAAGCAAAGGCAAAAAAAAAAAAATTCTATAGACCTGAATAATCTGAAATAATGAAATAATAAAATGTCATGACAAGTGCTATATGCCCAAGGATGTGTTTGTACGAACAGATGGAGAACTGATTACAGAAGTAGCAAGTAAAGGATAGTGTCGGCACATTGAGCAAAGGACTACATAAGAAAATATAGGTGCAGTGGTAATATGGCTGGAGCAGTACTAGAACTGCATTCCATGGATGACACTGAGGATGTCAGAGCTAAAGCATGCTACTGCAGCCGTATCAGTCAGCTCCCACACACGCAATGCAATGGCATATAATTGTAACTACTGGCAGGCTGCCACAAGGGCAGCACAGCACAGCAAACGGTCAACCCCATTCATCTTATAAATGGAGATGAATGGGGAAGATAGCAAAGTAGGAATGGGAAGAACAGCAAGTGGAGAAAAACACAGAAGGATAACTATAACGCATGAAAGATCGGGGGAGGAAGCATAACTTTTTGCAGGGATTGAGGCCCTTTTGCAACTTTTTTCAAAAGAAGGGTGGATGGCAAAAGTACCACGGAAAAGCTATGGTTGCACAAAGCAAGACGGGCAAGTAGCAGGAATAGACAGATAAATATAAAACAGACACACAAAACACAGACAGACAACGACAGTATATACACAAAAGGTGAGGATGAAAGTTGAGAGACACTTAACGTATAAATAGAGGACAGCCAATTGGCAATGGGGACAACTGAACAATAAACAAAGAATAGGGAATGATGCATAAGAGAGGGAACACACCAAGAGGGGGAATAGGGTGGGCTCTTGGCATGGCTGGCTGCCAGGCTGGCCCAGAAGGGAACAAACCAAGTCATTACTCACCATTGTGACCAATATTATGCATCTCACGGGCAGAGCCTGCTAGTCTTGTGACTTCATCAGTCCTGCCAAAAGGCACTTCATGTTGATAGGATGATCATCTAGTTTCTAGTGCACCTCAGCAGCAATTAACCTCCACAACTCAGGCTTGGACACTAGTGGCAACCCCATTGATCCACCTTCATGAGAGAAGATTTCACTCTCCATGCTTAGAGGCAAGAAAATAGAGTGCCAATGACCCTTCCAGGTCACCTCCACCAGAGGGCTCATCATCCCTCTTATGGCAGGCAGACCTAGTGGGTGTACATCTTTAGCTCACTGTCTTGAACCTCTGGCTCCCACTATCAGAGCAGGCAAGGTGGTACTTCCTCAAGTCATCATAATGATAATGAAATTGCTCCCCTGACTGGGTGGTGTCAGTAGAATTCCTCAACACCAATGCTGGTTCACATCAGGAAAAACACCCTCATCAAAAGTCATCACAGTGCCTCAGCAAGCACTTCTTAAAATCACTGTGCAGGAAAGACAGGAAAATTCTGCTCTCCCTGTCATCCCATGTAAAAGCCCTACCTACTTTTACCACTCCCAGAGGTAGCCATGGCCACCTAGTAAATCTGCTAGAGGATTGTGACTTGAGTATTGAGCAATGTATCACTGTGCTATGTACATACACATGCTGTATGCACAAGTGTAGAGTTCACATGCTTTGTGTTAAATGCAACATACATGGCTTGCGCTGTTATGTACTGTTAATGTATTACGCACAGGCTGTTATTCATAAACATTGGTGACACCAGGCCTTATTAGCATATCCACATCACTAGCTGCATTTTGTTATCACAATATAAAGCAATACTAATGACATCTTGTAAAACACAAACTGTAATACTTCACGATTGTGGAATCTGAGTACAAGCTCCGGAGATAAGCAGCATTACATAGTTTATGAAGGAGCCCTGTATGGTAAAGTATCTCATCCATAACAAAACCTGTGGTGGCTGTCAAAATGAGTGAGGAACATGTCTTGCATGTTTAACTGGGACCCCATCACACTGGAATGGTACAGTAGTGTTTGCCTGTACAGGTGGCATCAAACAACAAACAAAGGATACAGGGGAGAGTGCATACCAAAAGGAATGTGGCATTCCAGGGCTATGTGTAGAGGCATGGGTACAGTACAAAAAAAGGAGGTGAGGGTGAGGCTGTGCACAGCAGTAACAGCAGCTGTTAAACAGGTCCACAAGGGAAGGGACAGAGGCTATGACCATATTTATATGCACGCCACAGTGTAGCCTATACATCCACTGAATGACATGTTTTATTCTTATTTATACAAGCCAATTGAGGAAGGCAATGCCTAGAAAAGTTCTAAAACCATAAAAATGAACTGCTACTGTAGGCCCTCTGCACACATGACATTTGAATCACTGGTAAAGGTTCTGTAGACGCGCATTATCAGATGAAGATGTGACAGGGACTGGTGCAGGATGTGAATGCTCACGGTGGCCAAAAAAGGTACCTTAGCAAGCGTGACTGACAGCAACAGATAAAATATTCACAGGGGATGGACTACCAAGTCAGAAGTGTCTGAAAGAGGTCGAGGAGTTTTTGGTGTTACTTGCCAGCTATGGAAATCATCCCCCTCTTACCTGGAGTTGGCTTGAATACAACAGCAAGCTTGACACCAACCACAACTGTGTCAGTAGGGGAAGGCAGAAGGTTAGTAATGTCCATTACAGTAGACTACAGTACACACTACTGAATGACTGAAGATTGGGACTGACCAAGGACAACCTGCACGTCTGTCCTTTCAAGCATCTTGGTCTACAAATACAACATCCTACACAAGGTACATCTTCCAACATATTGTGCATCACTACTTCCACACGTACCACTGCACGGTGTGTGTTGGTTTTCACAAGTTCCAGAAGTGGGGGGCCCAGCACAACAAGAAAACACAGGGCTGATACGAGCAGGGTACCTGTAGCTGAAAATGACAAACAAGCCGGCAGTACAATCTGATGATACAGTTTCACTTTCTGTAACAATACAAGGAGAAGGGTCTCCCACATCTCACATTACAGATGCTCCTATTGAGGTACCAGCTTGCACACAGCCTCACCACAACATGACAGACATCCTGAACATGAGAATCCCACATGCACTCCACCTGTATCTCCACCCCACACATATTGGACATACTCACCATCTCGGAGGTGGATATACCATAAGAGAGAGATGGAGAGGGGGTGCAGCATCACCCTGACTCCAGAACTGTTCCCAAGTACTATACTCAATCACAAGATGTGCAAGTTAGTGATGGCTGGTACTCACACTACTGTGGAGATGCTGAACGTGCTTCATGGCTTGTTGAACATGGACCAACTGCACAGTGACTGAGCATATATACGCATATAGACAAACAAGGCTGATGATGTTACTGGTGGAAAATATTGCCTGCATTAGTGTACACATGAAACACTCTGCAGCTGATATCCCAGTCTGCCTTTCAGGCCATGGAGTCCATGGTTGTGGAGGCCCCAGGAGTCGGTTGGGCACAGGGTATCCTATGTCAGATAACACAGTCTGTTGGTGAGATGGTGTTGCCTTGCCGGCACATGACCTGCCACCCCTGGTCATCGGTGTCATCCACAAGGGCCATTCCTCCAAGCAGCCCTGCCCTTCCTGCAAAGCATAAACAGTGGTTTCCCTGATCTCCAGCAGTGAAATCTCACCACTATATGTTCCCTTGAATGTGTGCATCCTTCACCAACCCCTGGAAGAGGTGCCCCTTCACTCCTCTCCTTTGCCCGGCTCCTCCATTGCCAAAGCCACTTATCAAACCCCAGTCATCTGTGCAGTAGTTAGGGCTCCAGCCTTCTGCACTATTAAGCCAGCCTGGGTTCTGAGCACAGTCTCCCACAGTACGCAACTACCATGTTCACCCCATCCAGCATTACAGTGTTGCAGTCACCTGTCACTGTTTGCCTCATTCATGCACAGGATGGCTGTGCCCTTCCCACTTCCAAACCTGTGTGGGTATAGTGATTTTTCACACACAGTATGATCAATCCATGCAATGCCCTGCATTTTCTAGGTGTGACACAGCATGTATTATTTTAGTTTGTGCTGTCTGTCCCACAGTTCTGGACCAGACACCATCTCATTGTCAATTCTGCAGTGCACTGCACCCCCTCTGCTGACTGTAGCTCTGTTGTTACAGACTCCTCTCCTGGCTCTCTACCCTGCACTTCTGCTGCTGTTGTTTTGACTTGTATGGCAGGTCCATGGACAATGTTCATCTGCTGTTCCACAACACCATGTTGTGGAATATGGCATACGTAAGTATTTTACTGCATATGTCCAGACTTTATTGCAGTGACCCCCTTGAGACCCACTTTGGGGGTACCCTTTAGTAGTCCAGATACCCATATCACCATGTTTTGGGTTTTTAAAGTGGTTATATTATAGGATACTTTTTGCATGGTCTGAAGTTGCTCACTGGCTACTTAATAAGGGCTAGATAACCCTGTGGGAAATCCCATTGCAGGAACTGCTGGAATGTATGTAAATCATGTGCACTGCCTGGGTGGTACAAAGACAAATTATAATGTCCAAGAAATTACAAACCACTTGGCAGTTCAGGTAGTAGAAGCCTTTTGCATGACCAATGCACCACTCACATAGTATGTTCTTCCCTGGTGAGATCAGATCATCGGACTGTCTCATTTGAAGTTTCTCTCCCACCCAATATCCCCCCCCCACCCAGCCATAATCAAGCTAAAAAACATATCAAAAGTGGAGTACAACCTCCTAAGGGAGGGTTATCTATGGCTTCACACCATCGCTCCTCTCAGAGGATGCAGACAACTATGCTGAACAGTATGCCAATGCAGTATACAATTATCTGTACAATTGCAAGGACTCAGCCATACCCAACAGAACTAAAACCTGCTCCTCAAGGGAACACAAACCGGTTTGGTGGACATCCTCTATCAACAGGCTTTACAACAAATGGAAGAAACTGTTGTCCAGGGGTAAAAGGGAACAAATTCCAAATTGGAAAACCTCCCTCCTTAGCCTTAACAAGCAAATTAGATTACTAGTGAAAACCTCTAAGGCCAATTATGAATTGAAACTAGCCTCCATAACAAATGGAAACCATAAAGTCTTCTTCAGTTACTTTAGAAACCTCTATGGCAAAGCCCAGGTTTGTTCTGAATTAGTACTTAACAGTATTACTTACACTGATCCTGTTGACTTAGCCAACCTGCTAGCAGATAGGTACAATGCAAACCTCACCCCCCTGTCCCCCCCAAAGGCCCTTTTAACATCCCAGATACTTGTCCCTCACCTCACATCTCTGTAGATTACGTGTTACAGGCCCTATCCAAGGCAAAGAACACAGCTTCCATGGGACCTGATAGTATCCCAGGATGTATTCTGCCCCATCTCCAGCAAGAAATGGCTTCTCCATTGAGCACCCTATTCAACCACAGCCTAAGTACTGGCTTCATTCCAGCAGAGTGGAGAACTGCCATTGTCACTCCCTTGCACAAAGGTGGTGCCACTACTGACCCTCGAAACTATCACCCCATTAGCTTGACAAGTCTGATCTGTAAAGCCATGGAGCATATTATTATTATGAATCTCATAAACAAGGACATAGGCAATCTCCATGCACTTGACCCCACCCAGTTCGGATTCGTCAAGGGTAGATCTTGCCTGTTGAATTTGGTTGACTTCTTTGTGACTGTTACCAAGGCCTTGGATGAGGGAAAGTCAGTACATACAGCTTACTTTGACTTGGCCAAGACCTTTGACACAATCTCCCACTTGAGCATCATCAAAAAGCTAACATAACTTGCCGTAAATCCCTATCTCATCAGGTGGGTGGCCAACTGGCTCACCGACAGGACCCTCAAATTCAAAATAGGCACCTCCACCTCCGATAGCAGACCTGTCACTAGTGGAGTTCCCCAGGTATCTGTCCAGGGACCCCTACTGTATGGCATCTATTTCTCAGAGGATGATTGTAAGTTGGGTGCTGTCATTGACACCCCAAATGATGTTAACATACTGCAAGAGGGTCTCACTGCAATTAATAACTGGTGCCAAAGTCATGGCCTCAAGCTAAATGCAAAAAAATGTATCATCATACCATTCGGCAAAAACATGACCCCCTATTGATTACCACATCAACGGCAACCCCCTAAGCACACAACCTGTGGTGAGAGACCTGGGTACTCAGGTTGATAACCTCACATTCAACCATCATGTAGTGGGAGTGGTAAGAAAAGCCTTTTAACTGGTTCATCTTGTAAGTAAAGGGATTGCATCCAGAAAAAAGAAGGTTATCTCTTCTCTATACTCCTCCCTCATTAGACCAACAATTGAGTATAACGCCCCGTTGGGATGTACCTCTCCAACCATTTGCACCAACTGGAAAGGACACTGAAATACCTCACAAAGAGAATCCATGGCCTCCAACACCTGTCCTACACTGACAGGCTGAAATCACTACCACTCTACTTGATATCGTACAGATTGCTCAGGGGTGATCTGTGTCTCACAAGGCAATCTCGGACCCTTCCCTACTAGAGATGCTTCATATCTGTAAGTCTAACACCTCACGCACTACCTGCTCAAAAGGCCTGAATCTAATAAGCAACATCAACAAAAACCTGCTTGAGAGACAGGTTTGTCTCCCAGAGGCTGCCCAGTCTTTGGAATAGACTTCCCATACACATCAAACAGAGCACCTTGCTGACCCTCATCAAACGCAACTTTGATGATTGGATGGGAAACCACAAATTTGTCCCACGGGTTCCACCTGTGTCCCTCACTGACAGGGGTGACAGGTGCTGACTGATGTTTCTTTTTTGGGATAAACTCTTGGCTAGGCTTGGAAGGGCCCCAGGGCTATTAGCCTAGCAACCTCCTATGATCCTATAATCCTGTTTGACCAGGTTCAGAGGCACACAGAACCTTAAGAAAACAGGCTATGCTGTAGAAAAGACAGATGATGTTGGAGATCAAGATATGCACCTCCCAATGCTACATCATAATGTTAAGAAACTGGTCTAGAATATGTGAGGCCGAAGCCTGCAAACCCCTAATATGTCTCACATACGGCCTTGGAAGGTTCCTGTTGCTAAAATAGCTAATGTTACACATACTTTGTGTCCACACAAAAGGGCATACATGCATACCCCCTCAATTAAACTTATGGGTAACACAAATCAACTAGATCCCTTACACCATATCCAAGTCGACATAGAAATGGTTGACTGTCTGTCGGTCTGTCAGGTGTTATCTATATTTCCTCCAGGAGCAAAAATAGCTGCTATGTGCATTACTATAAGTATTGGTTCTAATGGCAGCACCAACCATGCTACTATGCTACTCCTGTTGCTATTCCAAACACAGATCACATGTTGTACACAACAAAACTTGGCATTCAAAATGGGTAAGCCTGACTGTGGAGTGCCATCTTTTTATACATCTGAAATGGTCTACCATATTGCTTTCCTTCATTTGCACATTCATGTGGTTCATTTCATGAGGTTCCTCAATTACATGTCTGCAGGATTCTACTTCCTTACGCCTCTGCAGCAAACATATTGCTCTGTACTGATGCTTTGTGTATATATTGTATATATTGTAATATGTTCTACTATGATAATGCCTTCCACATATACTGTACCTATGCTATTCCATGAAAGTGTTATGCTCATAAATTGTACTCCAACTTTGTATTTTAACCCTGTTAACTATCTTACAGCATGTATTCTATTGCTGTATGGAATTTTTCTCCCCAGGACTCCCCCGAAAACAGACACTAGTGGTCCAGCCAGACAATTCTGGTGAACAAATGTTAAATAAATAAAATAAATAAATAAATGTCACTAGCATGCACTGCATACTGCTCTACTTAAACCATTTTGCAGCCATGCAATCTGTGTCATAGAATCACCCATACCCTGTATAAGCAGTCAACTGCACTATTTTGTTCTGTGCACTACACTAACCCCCTATGAACCCCAGTCAGTGTTAATCAATTAGTAAAGGCTATGACCCTGTAATAAGCTTCCATGCACTGCACACTCTATTTGCAGACTGAGATTCTAAATAAGAAACTTAAGAAGTTTAGCATTAAAAATGTATGAATTTGCAGACTACATAGCTTAGGTGAGAGACAATTCAAGACAGCAGGTTATTGTTAGAAAAGGTTATTATTTTCCCATTGGCATAATTGTAAAGGTTTGGCCTAGTCAGTGACACATTGTTTTTCTGGAACTTTACAGAACATCATCAAATAGATGGTGATTCTTAGAATAAAAGCAGGCAGAGGCAAGGCTCCAGTTCCTTCAGCTGATTTATTACAAGACACACAAGCGCTTTCACCACAAGGCTTCTTCAGGTGTATAAAAAGCAGCACTCAACACACCCATTCTTATACTAAGCATTAGCTAGTCACATGATTAAAAAGAGAAAACTCTTAAAGGCACAAAGAACAGTTGTATTCAGCCCACAGTAAAATGCATGGTAAAATATATAAAAACTTCATTACAAAAACAACATTTCATAAAAGAAATATTACAAAAAATGCATATTACAAATACATATAAACTACATAAATGTAACAGATTCTACCTACATAATGGTCTATTTTTCAGGATGGGTCTCAATGGTACATGGTCATTAAGAACCAAACATGCTGCTATGAGCGTAAGTCAATGCACGAGCAAAGTATTCAATATTAACAACAGGAGGCCAGCAAAAAATGTGTCAGATGAGAAAGAAAAACACTAAGAATGATACATAGGTATCAGACTATAATTTATTATTCAGACCGGTTTCGGCAGAACAATGCCTTCTTCAGTGTAGAAATAAGTTGAAAATACAACAGTAAACCTCATGAATATTTATAGACAACCCCCACCAATGAGATCCCAGATATATTACCACTAGTACTAATACATGAATTGAAATCAAAAGAAAAACAAGTGAAAGAAAACAAAATACATATATAAAATACAAAAATAAATATAAATGACCATTTGGAGACAAAAATACCAAAAATTTTTTCCCCAGGAATAAAACATATATATGTGCACTATAAATGTACAATAATGTCCCCCGGAACAATAATTTCCACAGGAATAGAATGTATGCACTGTTAATGTGCAAACAATAAATGAAACAAAACCATCAACACATACCAAAAAATAATAAAATAAATGGGCAATAGCAAACTGTTCCATTCATAAAAATTGTGGTTATAAATGGTCGTTGAGTCCTGGTGAAAACAACGCACCCAATGTGATGATCAAAGTATTTTTCTTTGTGGTTGAGTATATTGTGCCATCCCTGAGGATTGCTACGATCACCAATAATCCTATCTATAACCATGAAAGTAAATTGTGCATTGGGTGTTTCAATGTATGGCGATACAAAGCATTGGTTTCTTTCTGGGTTTTGATATCAGATCTGTGTTCGTTAATGCGTGTTCTGAGTGATCTAGATGTCTGGCCTACATAAAAGGCTTGACACCGACAGGTTGCCAGATAGACCACCCAGCTGCTACTGCAGTTACCAAACATTTTACACTGATATACTCTACTAGTATTGCGACTAGTGAACTGTTTAAGTTTGCTGACTTGTTTACAGGAACCACAATGACCACAGGGGAATGTACCCACTAATTCGTCACCAGACATAGTCAACTGTTTGTATATGGCTCCCCCACTTTCTATATGTTTGAAATGAGAAAATATGGAACCCAATGTTTTGCCTCTTCTAAATGAAAATCGACACTGTGAACCCAGTATGGACCTCAAGTGTTCATTGGCCATAAGAATGTTCCAATGTCTGCTAACAATTCCCTTAATAGCATTTGAATTTCTGCCAAAAGTAGTAACAAACCTGACAATAGAGTCTGGGGTATAACTGTCCTGTATTTTGTATTGTAATAAAGTATTTCTGTCAGTGTTAGTAGTCCAGGTCCAAGCCCTGGTAATGTCCAGGTATCCGTATCCTCTGTTAGCAAATCTATGATAAAGATCTAAACTGGCTCTGTCATAAGCCAATTGTGTGGAACTTAGGCGTTTCATGCGCATAAATTGTGATTTCGGGATGTTGCGGATGGTGTGGCGTGGGTGCATGCTGGAAGCATGCAATAAGGTGTTGTATTGAGATATTTTTGGCAACTCCTGGGTACGGCTATGGGAGCATCATTTGCTCCCATATATGCTGATCTGTTTGTGGCATTCTTTGAGGAATGCATGATCTATGATCCATTACATAATATCTATTTAGTGGAAATTGATATATGACGCAGATACTTAGATGATTGCTGGATGGTGTGGCGGGCAGATGCCAGGAATCTGCAGGAATTTGTTGAATATCTCAATCATAATATCTGGGGGATTGAGTTTACGGTAACATTTGGTCTTGTAAGCATCAATTTTTTGGATGTCACAGTCATCAGGAATCGGGATCATACACTGAACACCAGGATTTACCGTAAATATCCTCAATACAACACCTTATTGCATGCTTCCAGCATGCACCCACGCCACACCATCCGCAACATCCCGAAGTCACAATTTATGCACATGAAATGCCTAGGTTCCACACAATTGGATTATGACAGAGCCAGTTTAGATCTTTATCATAGATTTGCTAACAGAGGATACGGACACCTGGACATTACCAGGGCTTGGACCTAGACTACTAACACTGACAGAAATACTTTATTACAATACAAAATACAGGACAGTTACACCCCAGACTCTATTGTCGGGTTTGTTACTACTTTTGGCAGAAATTCAAATGCTATTAAGGGAATTGTCAACAGACATTGGAACATTCTTATGGCCAATGAACACTTGAGGTCCATACTGGGTTCACAGTGTTGATTTTCATTTAGAAGAGGCAAAACATTGGGTTCCATATTTTCTCATTTCAAACATACAGAAAGTGGGGGAGCCATATGCAAACAGTTGACTATGTCTGGTGACGAATTAGTGGGTACATTCCCCTGTGGTCATTGTGGTTCCTGTAAACAAGTCAGCAAACTTAAACAGTTCACTAGTCGCAATACTAGTAGAGTATATCAGTGTAAAATGTTTGGCAACTGCAGTAGCAGCTGGGTGGTCTATCTGGCAACCTGTCGGTGTCAAGCCTTTTATGTAGGCCAGACATCTAGATCACTCAGAACACGCATTAACGAACACAGATCTGATATCAAAACCCAGAAAGAAACCAATGCTTTGTATCGCTATACAATGAAACACCCGATGCACAATTTACTTTCATGGTTATAGATAGGATTATTGGTGATCGTAGCAATCCTCAGGCATGGCACAATATACTCAACCACAAAGAAAAATACTGGATCATCACATTGGGTGCGTTGTTTTCACCAGGACTCAACAACCATTTATAACCACAATTTTTATGAATGGAACAGTTTGCTATTGCCCATTTATTTTATTATTTTTTGATATATGCTTTGAACATTGTCTTGATGGTTTTGTTTCATTTATTGTTTGCCCATTAACAGTGCATACATTCTATTCCTGTGGAAATTATTGTTCCGGGGGACATTATTGTACATTTATAGTGCACATATATATGTTTTATTCCTGGGGAAAATTATTTCGGTATTTTTGTCTCCAAATGGTCATTTATATTTATTTTTGTATTTTATATATGTATTTTGTTTTCTTTCACTTGTTTTTCTTTTGATTTCAATTCATGTATTAGTACTAGTGGTAATATATCTGGGATCTCATTGGTGGGGGTTGTCTATAAATATTCATGAGCTTTACTGTTGTATCTTCAACTTATTTCTACACTGAAGAAGGCATTGTTCTGCCGAAACCGGTCTGAATAATAAATTATAGTCTGATACCTATGTATCATTCTTAGTGTTTTTCTTTCTCATCTGACACATTTTTTGCTGGCCTCCTGTTGTTAACATGGTCATTAAGACCAAATCCTGTGTTAGCTCTTAATCTCACAATCCATTTAGCCTCCAGGTTCTCAGTTTGAACTCTGGTGTCACCACCCCTCTAGTTCTCATAACATTTACCTAATACCATAAATTTAAAGGTGTGTTGATCATTCGTTTCTTTAATGTGTTTTGCTAAAGCATTGAACACACTACCCTTCTTAATATGGTATAGGTGTTCCCTGATCCTATCCCTTAATAGTCTATCGGTCTTTCCCACATAGAATTTACTGAATACTTTGCAAGTAGCAAGGTAAACCACATGTGAAGTATCACACCTTGCACTAGTTCTTAGTGTATAAGTTACACCAGTGTCTGGATGTATAAACTCCATATCTTGATTTATAAATTTACAGAACTGGCACCTAGTGCACGGTTTAGTCCCTGGTGTATCATCAGTCCTGATTTGGTCTCTGGGATTGCAAAGTCGTCACCTGTGGGCTGAATACAATTGTTCTTTGTGCCTTTAAGAGGTTTCTCTTTTTTAATCATGTGACTAGCTAATGCTTAGTATAAGAATGGGTGGGTTGAGTGCTGCTTTTTATACACCTGAAGAAGCCTTGTGGTGAAAGCGCTTCTGTGTCTTGTAATAAATCAGCTGAAGAAACTGGAGCCTTGCCTCTGCCTGCTTTTATTCTTTGGATTTGTTTTGTGTTTTTGCAGAGGTACCTGGTTACTGTTGGAATTATATTTTGCTTTGCTTACTTTTGGTTCTACATTTTCCAACGGATCCAGGGAGATGGCCACAGGAATGCCTACAGGAACAGAGAACATTGAATTGGAGTATAATCCTGTTTCAAAACTTACATGGACTGAACTCAATGTAAATCAATTTATATTTAAAGTGAGTGACAAAGCTAATCCATTACTGAATAATGAACTTGTTCTAGATGGAGATGAATGCATGAATATAGACATTATGTCACTGAAAAGTGAATTATTCTTGTTAGAAAAAGACTTGCTCAAACTAAAAAGAACACAGTTTGAGAAATTTAATCTCCAGACTTGTATTGCTGAAGGCATTGTGCCTCGGGGTTTGAGAATTCTTAAAATGCCCGCTCAAGTGGACTGTGACCCTTTACTATTAAGTGAATGGCAGAAATTAAATCTACAGACCAGTGCTGGTTACTTAAAACTATTGTCTGACTTTGCTGAAAAAGAAGAAACAAAATTACTACTTCAGATCAAGAACAAATATCTTGATCTGTGTAAAAAATATGACTCTGCTTCGATTGTGAAGCCAATAAATGATATGTTTGAGAATGCTCATGTTTATTCTCGCAAGTTAATACAAATCAAGTTAAAAAAGTTATATAGAGACAGACTAGATTTTTCACGAGGCCACGTCTTTATGTGGCCGACAGTGGCTAATAATAACAACAGGGCCAATACTCAAACCCCCTGTAGATGAGTCAACCAATCAAGGAAGCATCATTGAGGTTCCCGCTAATCGGACAGCCGTCACGACAACCTCCATCAATCGAGAGCCTGAAGACATCCAGGAAATGGATGAGGGGAGGGCTCAGATAACTAGCGACCTAGGTAGCATCCCGCCGACGACTGAGACAATAGTGGTAAGAAGGAAAATTATCACAACCACAGCACAAGTTCATCAAGAAGCGACTGGTGAAGCTTTGAATAGATGCGATCTTGATGACGGCATCCATAATTCTTTTTTAGAAAGCCTAAGACCTCCAGGTCTGACTTTCCCTCTTCCAACCAGGAACAGGTCTATAAGCCGAGGAAGAGGAGGCTTGAACCAGGGACAACAGAGAGGGAGAAGTATGACCAGAAGCAAAAGGAAGCACTCAGAAGGAATGGTGAGTCCATACACGATAAATAAAGCTTTCATGAACAGCAAAAATTAATAGTTAATTTATCAACCTATACTCTATCCAGATATGAATGTAATGTGTTGGAAAAAGGACTTTCTTTTATCCCGACTGCTGACTCTGACATTACTGAAATTGTATTTGATATTAAGCTATTTACACGCAATTTAATGTTGAAAATTATGTATGCTAACAATGGTGAAAATGGGGAATTTATGTTTAAAAAACCAAGCTCTTTTTTACCCAAGTTAAATCCTTTGGTTTCTGCATTTGAACAGTTATGTCTAGATGATGTTTATAGAGTGTTTCATGAACAAAAATGACACCCTAGTAGCAGCAGACAGTGCAATTTATCCAAGGATGAATTTATAGCATTAAATAATTTACAAACAAATCCATGTATCATGATATGCCCTGCAGACAACGGAGGACAGATTGCAATTTTGAATAGGGAAAACTATGACAGGAGAATGCTTGTTTTATTAGCTGATGACACATTTTATAAAGTTATTACTTTATCACAAGTTAATAGAATGGTTGAATATGTGCACAACAAGCTAAGGGAAATAGCCAGGATGGGTCTCATTGATGAAAATTTATTAAAATAATTCCTTATATTTAACCCCACTACCCCAGTGATTCAAGGATTACCCAAGGTACACAAAAACAGGGAAAATCCTCCTATGAGGCCCACTGTAGCTGGAAGCAACTGGTGCACTGAGTCCATTTCTATTTTTGTGGAGAAATTCCTTAGGAATTTGATCAAACAGTCAGACTATATCTTGAAGGACATTGAACATTTTGTGAGAGACTTATACAGATTTGCATGTGAAAGACAGCAACAAGCCTGCAAACAACAAATGCTGTTAGTTACCCTTGATGTGGTGTCACTTTTCACTGTTATTCCAAATGATTTTGGGATTAATAGTGTAACTCAGTTAATGCTTGAAACCAGGGAGTATGATAGAGATATGGTGGACCTAATACGGTTACTACTAGGTCTGGTACTGGAGAATAATGTCTTCATGTTCAGGGATAAGGTCTACTGGCAATGCAACGGGGTAGCCATGGGAACATCATGTGCTAACAGTTATGCAAATGCTGTAATGTCCAAATGGGAACAAGATAATTTGGTCGTGGGTGACTTTAAAGATGACATATTATTTTTTCGCAGGTTTGTAGATGACCTCTTCCTTTTATGGGGGGGGGGGTCTATAGAACACCTAATGATGTTTGTAGACTATATTAATGCTTCAACACATTTCCTTAAATTCACTATGAACTGTTCATATACTGAAGTTAGCTTTCTAGATGTCTCTATTATACAAGAATTTAATGGTGCACTGAGCACTAAAATGTTTAGGAAGGGATGTCATGTGAACAGTTTACTAAGAAAAGACAGCATGCACCCTCAATACATTTTTCGGAATGTTGCACAGAATCAAGCTTACAGGGCCTCTAGACTGAATGCTAGAGAAACAGATTTTATGGAACAACTAGACAAGATAAACATAGAACTAACAGAGAGGGGCTATGACCAGAAACTTGTCAATCAAAGTATTAGGACAGTGAGAAACTCTATAGACACAGTAGAGCCAGGCCCTATTTCTCTGAACAGGTAGAGAGTGATATATGCAACGGGGGTCAACAGAAACAAATCTCAGAACCACTTAAAATGTGTTTTAGCTATTCTAGAAATATAAGATATTACACAGACATCATAGGCAAGCATTGGAATATCCTGACATCTGATAAACAAGTTAGCAACCTGATAGGAACACATCCACAGTTTATTTTCAAAAATAAGAAGTCGCTAAGGCGACGACTTTGCAATCCCAGAGACCAAATCAGGACTGAGGATACACCAGGGACTAAACCGTGCACTAGGTGCCAGTTCTGTAAATTTATAAATCAAGATATGGAGTTTATACATCCAGACACTGGTGTAACTTATACACTAAGAACCAGTGCAAGGTGTGATACTTCACATGTGGTTTACCTTGCTACTTGCAAAGTATGCAGTAAATTCTACGTGGGAAAGTCAGATAAACTATTAAGGGATAGGATCAGGGAACACCTATACCATATTAAGAAGGGTAGTGTGCTCAATGCTTTAGCAAAACACATTAAAGAAACGAATGATCAACACACCTTTACATTTATGGTATTAGGTAAATGTTATGAGAACTTGAGGGGTGGTGATACCAGAGTTCAAACTGAGAACCTGGAGGCTAAATGGATTGTGCGATTAAGAGCTAACACAGGACATGGTCTTAATGACCATGTACCATTGAGACCCATCCTGAAAAATAGACCATTACGTAGGTAGAATCTGTTACATTTATGTGGTTTATATGTATTTGTAATATGTATTTTTTGTAATACTGCTTTTATGAAATGTGGTTTTTGTAATGAAGTTTTTATATATTTTACCATGCATTTTAGTGTGGGCTGAATACAATTGTTCTTTGTGCCTTTAAGAGTTTTCTCTTTTTAATCATGTGACTAGCTAATGCTTAGTATAAGAATGGGTGTGTTGAGTGCTGCTTTTTATACACCTGAAGAAGCCTTGTGGTGAAAGCGCTTGTGTGTCTTGTAATAAATCAGCTGAAGAAACTGGAGCCTTGCCTCTGCCTGCTTTTATTCTTTGGATTTGTTTTGTGTTTTTGTAGAGGTACCTGGTTACTGTTGGAATTATATTTTGCTTTGCTTACTAGATGGAGATCCTTATTTTAAATACCAGCAAAGATAAGTGATCTTTGTAAAAGAGTTAATGCATCACATCAGCTAAAACTAATGTAACTCTGACATAGTGAGACTGCCTAAAGTATGACAGTGGTGTCTTCTGGGTTGGCTAGCATGAAATACCAACACATTTTACTTAAGGTGGCCTGCAGATATTTTGTAGTATTTGTAGAACAAAGAGCAAAAAAATACAGATCACATTCAGTCTAGGAAATAACAGATTCTTCTCTTTACATGGCTAGGCATTGGTGTGAGTAGTCTGGTATACAAGTCGGCATCATGTTACAATAAGTCATTCACCACCTTCAAACAATAAGTGTGTGTCTATATCTAGCTATACAGAAATATATATGCCTCTCTCTCTCTCTCTGTATATATATATATATATATATATGTATATGGGTCTACTTCATTTGATTGAAAGCACATTTCACTGAAACTCATTTAATAGAAGTCTCATTCCACTGAAAATCAATTCCCTGAGCACAATTCACTGAAAGCTCACTTCAAATGAAAACTCATTTGACTGAAACTCATTTCGTTGAACGGTATATGCCCACTTCCCCACTGTAGTGCGACCCTGGAGTTAGTATATATATATATATATATATATACATATATATATATATATATATATATATATATATATGTATACACACACACATATATATATACTATCTAGTAAATCTTCTGGAAAGAGTTATTCATTTGACTTGTAAGTATGCATGTTTATGATTTACGTTTCAAAGAGGTGGGGGGCTATGTAATATAAAGACAATTTCTGAGAAGGCAGCTGTGACACACTACTGGAATGAATGACAAAGAAATACTATGTGAATGTACTGATCTGTACTTATTGTGGTATTGTCATGTATGCACTTTATGGTATCCCTGTATAAGTGCAGCCCCATGCATTCTGTTATGGGACCTGTTTTGTTTGGCATCTACTTCTCTGAAGTAAAAGCCAATACAAAAGGGCTCTGGCTGACTAAGTCTGCAGATGACTGCAAGCTGGGAGCAGTCAGTGAATCCCCAAATGAATTCGCCATCCTGTGGGAATGTTTGCCTCAATAAATAACTGGTGTCAAAATCTAAAATTAGAAGCTAAATACCAAAAAATGCATTATTGTATCCTTTGGGAAGTCATCTACCCAGATAAGTACTTCATTGTCACTACGCCATTGAAAGCTGATTGACCCAGTTGTTCTGGATTTGGGAACTTATGTGGACAATGATATAACATTCAACCAACATGTGTCCATTGTCGTAAGAAAGTCCTTCTATATTGCACAGCTTATAAACAAAGGGATTGTGTCTAGATCTAGGCAAGTCACTGTCTCCTTTACTCAGCCATCATTAGGCCAATCACGGAGTATAATGGCCCCTTTGGCATGTATCTGACCAGACACATGCACCTGGAATGCCCACAGATACCTTACTAAAAGGATGCGAGTCCTAAACAATGTGCCCTACATAGACCAACTCAAAGCCCTGTTACAACACTCTATCACATAGACTGCTAACAGGTGACCTGTGTCTGGCATACACAGCATTCTCTGATCCATTACTGATGGATTTACTGCACATCAGCAAGTCAAATGGCATCGGAAATACTTGGTCTAGGGACCTAAACCTCTTCTGCCACATTAACAGTGGTTTGGAGGGACAAGTATATCTTCCAGAGGATAATGCTGCTCTGGAACAAACTCCTCATCCATGTGAAACAAGGCTTATCCCTGCCTGTATTCAAGCACTACTTAGATCGATGGATGTAAAACAGAAAATTTACCCCAGGACTGCTTCCTGTACTACTAATAGGGAGAGGCAGCTCCTAAATAGTTTATCCCATGCATGGGTCCATCAAATTAGCTATGGTATGATTTCAGTTATTCTCACTAGGGATAATATATAATTTATCCACCATGGGATGACTATGGCTAATCTAACACCAAATGGGATAGGTTCATTCAAGCACCAAAAGGGAGATTTGCTAGCCTAAAAATGGTCTGCAAAGGCAGCTAGCTTAGTAATTACCTATGAACTGAGACGTGAGCTGTGCTGAATTCATCAGTCAGTCTTTTTAACCTGGAAACCTGTTCTTAGATTGCAATAACAAAAATCATTATCACTGTATTGTAAATGGTTCTTGTATAATAAGTTTTCAAAATAAAAGATATTTCTTGCGTTGTAATTAAGATCCTTGGTCATCATAGAAACATAGGAATTGTATAACTGCCTTATATTGTATAACTGCCTTAAAATATAAAGTTGAGTGCTATTATATATGCAAGTTACATTTAGACTAGCGTGACACTTTCAGTGAGTGCATTACAGCTATTGCTGTGCTGCGCTGTCCACTATTAGTTTAAAATAACAATATTGCATGTACTTATGTAATCACAGTAAAGTGGATGCAGATGTAACAAAGCATGAAATACAGAAATGAAGGTGAAGTAAATGCCTTTCTTTAAAGGGACATTAACATTTAAAGCTGGCCTTGTCACCAAACATAAGGAGGCTTGATTGCAGCCCCCAATGACCCACATTCCAGCAGCAGGTATTGGTGATAAATGAGTCAGCTGGCGAGGAAGGAAGTGAATTTCTGACTCTGGTTAAATCATCCCTAGGGGAGAGTGCAGAAGTCTTGCAGTTCAAACTATACGTAGTGAAGTGCCGGGGTCCAGGTCTGATTAAAGCAGCACATGGGAACATTACATCTGTAAAGGAGTGCACGTAGCTTTTGTTAGGCTGCAAGTGAGTGCAGCCATACTCCTGCATCATGCCCCAGTACTGCAGGCACTATATGTGTTTCCTATTCACCTAAAGGAATGGGGAGTAGGGCAGCATGAAAAAAAAAAAAAAAACAGAATCATAGCCCTGTAAGAAGTACTGAGAAGGTCTTTTCTCCCCACTGTGCCTGTACCCTCTTTCAAGTTCTATCTGGTAAGACAGGGTAGAAGGTAGCCAATGTAAGAAAGCAGGCTACAGGTTCAGCAGGGAACTGTGCCAAAAATACGCACAGTTAGACCAAAAGAGTAGAACAGATTACATGTGCATTGCACTAGATAGTATACGAGTTAAAATGCACAGACCACATAGTTCTCCAGTGCTAAATTTCCATGGGAACATAACTTCTGAACTTCACTGTTATCCTTTTCAATTATGAAGTAAATTTCTAAACTGAACAAGTATCTTATTGTGTTTACACATTCACATGCATTCTTTGTTCCTTTTTAAGCCTGTTAAAAGTATGCTGTTCCAAGTAATGAGGATAAACTGCCAAGTTAAGCAGACCATGGCATATCTGTGGAATGTAATAAACAGGAATATCAGAACTCATCTGCAGAGCAACGCCATTTCAGAATGAAGTGAAGATAATGGATTTGTGGACATAGCTGGGAAACGGCAACAGCAACTGGCAGCTTTTTTTTATCCTATAGTGTAATGAGGCTCTATTGTTTTGGATTTTATAGCCGCATTGGTGCAGCGGTAGCGTTGTTACCTCACAGCAAGAGGTTCGCCCATTCGATTCTCGGCTGGAGTGCGGGGAGTGCCTTCTGTGTGGAGTTTACATGTTTTCCCCATGGATCGAGTGGCGTTACGAAAGACATGCGTGAATGGGCGTGCCTTCGTTGAAGGTTGGACATCGAGCTGGCAACTCGGCACTGTGAAAATCTACTGCCAATCATTATCGGACCGAAGTTCCGCTGTGGCAACCCCTAACCGGGAAAAGCCGAAAGACAACAACAACAAAGCTTTTAAAATAAAAATATGGCTGATCTGCATAATATGGCATAGGTGGCATGCGTTTCTGGAAGAAACCATTGACATATTTGGAACGTGAAATATGGACCCTGCAAATATAGCACTTTGTACTAATAAACCCATTTGAAATATACTATAGATTTACTGATTTATCTGGATTATTTAGGATACAGTTCTACAGTACAGTAATAAAAGTTGCAAGATCTTGCATTTATACAGTACTGCATGTGACACAGTATACAACATTTTAATTCAGACAGGGAAAGATGCAACTTGCAATTTAGCAGCAACATATGTGCCAAAATTCATAGACAAAGCACCGTATTATGCTATGCAAAATAGCACAGGCAGCAGAAAAGTGCAGGGAGTAAGCAATTCAGAGACACAAACAGAGCAGCTGCAAACAGTATGGTATGCACATATGCAAATAACTGCATACTGATATGGAAATTAGATTTCCAATACCACATGGATTATGTAAATTCTGACATCAAATATGGTAGAGTTCTTCAGATATGTAAAACAGGTGCGCAAGACTGCAGTGTAGACCTACACTGAACTCCAAGTCCTAACAGTGTACAGAATTACTATTTGGGGGTAGCAACAGCAGCAGCAGCAATTATAGCCAAGCAGCACTTGTCAGTGACCCCTGTCAGAGCCAGTGCCCATGATGTAGTGCGGTGTAGCTCTCTGCACCACTGCAGTCTATACTGAGCACTTGACTTACCAGTAGATTGTGGATAGGATGGCTATATGGGAACTATGGGAACTTGGTGTACTGTGTCACCCACAAGCAGAGCCAAGGATGGATGAGTGGAATGCGTGTAGTGGATGTGGTACCCAAAAATATAGCAGCAGACTTTGAAGATTCGGGGATCACGTCTTCCAGTGGCAAGGTGGAGCTGTTGGCAATATGTATTGCAGTATGGCTTCTCTGGAGGTTGGGTGGAGTGCCTCTTGATATGGTCAAATATACTGGTAAACCCCTAACCACCAGGCTACCAAACTCATACCCAGCACAGGATGACAGACATAAAGATGACTGATGTTTGTGTGGGTTGGCTTCTGGGCCAGTCTGGCATCCACCATATACCTTTGCTCTATCTTCATCTAGTGTTTCCTTGCGTTCTGTGTCAATTCTTCAAACTTTCTTTGTTGTCCAACCCTGCCAATCATCAGGTGTCAGTCCTCTGCCTGTACTCATCTACTGTTTTCCTTACCTTTTGTATTGATACCACCTCTCTCTGTTTATGTCTTATGTTTGTTTGTCTGACCCTGCTACCTCATCTTCTCCCTCTATCCATCCCATTTCCAAATTAATTCCTTACTACCTTTCCCCATATATCTTTCATCTTCTACTATTACAATTCAGAGTCTTGCCCACAAAAAAGCCTCCCTCCATCTTTCCTCTCCTCGGTATCCCACCCCTTTCCACCACTTTAAATAATGAACTGGGTTGACACTTTGTTGTGTTGGCCCTCCTTGGGCTGCCTCCTACTGTGCATGTGGCAGTGATGACGCCCTTCATTGTACCTGTGAGCATACATAACTTCATGCATGCTAGAGCACATTTGCCTGCCTTTCCTGGGCAGTCAGACAATCTGATCACATACACTTTACAAGAATAACTCCTTCACTGAACTTAGCTAATGCAACTCTTCCCTCACACATGGTTCCACTAGTTTACTGCAATCTTTTTCTCAGACTACTAGAGCCCTGCATGCCATGTTACATATTTGAGAGACTATGGACCATGTTGCAGTACAGGCTGCTTATTTAGCTTTAGCTCTGTACAGATGGGAAACCCTTGTCCATAAATCCCAACCACAGTACCACTACACAACAGGGATGTTCTAAGTCTCCATATAGTGTACATATGATCTACAGTTTTGGGATGACATTGTAGCATGCTGCCTGGGTTGTGACAGCTTAAAACAGTTGCACAATGAATGGTGTTTACTGTCATGCTTCAAAAGTATTTAATCTCCTTAAAGTATGAAATTGACAACCCCACTCTTCATCCATGACCTGTAAACTTGTGAACCGAGCTACCTGTATTCTCTGCACATTCTAAGACCATATAACTCATGTGAGCACTCTGAAGAAAATTAACTATTTTGACATTCCTAAGTTTTGCCAGCATTGCATTCCTTCTGCAATTCTTTTCTGAACTAGTATCTGATATGATAACATTCTAGATATTCATAAAATACATTCAGCCTGGGGCACGTCTGAATTACTGCTATCATGTCAATGTTCTGAATTCTGAAGTTAAACACAAGACTTACAATGCTGTCTAAATCATTGGACTGCTAATTCAGGTTAGAGCATTGCCAGGGATTTTTTTTTTTTGCAAAAATTGCAGAGAAACAAGTTTTTTTTTTTCTTTTTTGCTGTGGATGGATGAGTGACATGAAGGCTTAAAAACAATTTAAATTTCAGAAGATATAACTTACTATGTGTTTACTGTAACCCTGCAATGCAGTACTTCTAAACAAGCTCACAACGAGTGCCAAAATAAACCACATGTAAAGCTAAGCTCTGAGTGAAAAGACCTGACGACTACAAAAGGAGCACAGAACATCAAGTTGAATTTACTGAGCTGTTTTTACAACAAGCCGAGTGCATTAGGTTAGGATAATGCACATTTTAGGTTTAATCAGGAAAAGTACAAGAAACACAATAAAAGCAGTATTGATCCAAGACCAGCCAGATGCAACTAGCCACTGTTTTTTGCCGTTTGCTATATCTTATAACTTTACATTTTGCTGTCTTATCTGAAAAAAGTCAATGAAAGAGTAACGTATACAGAGACAGACCAATAAAGTGAGTGCTACATATATGGTCAAAAAGATAAGTAGTAATGTGAACTAGTACATGGAGCAATGCAAATAGTAGGATACCAGTATGGCAGATACGCAACAAAAAGGTTGCCAGTTGTGTATGGGTGCATCCAGCAAAAGACTGGCAACCTTCACATGACTAGTTTTTCTGCCTTGAGCCCAATATATACCAATGTAGACTCTGGCAATGAATGAATATAAAAAGGGGAGGCCCATTCTCCAATCTGGCAGCAGGTTCCTAATGCCATGCCCTTCAAGAAAACAAACAAAAAACAAAACAAAGAAAAAAAAAGTATGATGTTCTGCAGTAGTCTAAGCTTTAAGGGTTATATCCTACATAGGATATAACAGGCTGCCAGCTTCCAAAGCTTCAGGGTACCTTCCACATGCCCATACTGTTAGACATCTCGAGCTGAACTGGCTAAAAGACAGATTTGGATGCCAAGCCCTTCAGAGATTTCCTGTTGCCAAAAACAGTACTCTTCTGCAGGCTTTTGAGGACTGGCAGTCAGCGGATGCTATTCCACTGTTTGTAAGATACGTTCCCTTTAGAAAAAAAACTTTCCAAGTTACTTTTCAGTATTTCAAACTAAGGTTTTGTGAAAAACAATATTTTAAAGCCATGGAAAAATAACTTTATTGACTACTATACTTTTAAGTGCTTGTAAATGTGAGTGCACCTTTTTTTATTTCTGTGGTAAAAGTTGTTAAAAAACTACTGTCTGTTGAGAATCTATATTTTACTTTTTGGGTCTGGGGAAAGTGTTTAAAGTTTTTTATTTTTTATTTTTTTTTTTTTTGTGGGAAAAGATGACGTTTTTGCTACTTTCCTGTTTTAACTATTGCTGCTAAGTTTACCCAGGAAGCAAGCAGCATTTCTGGTTTGACCATCGAAAAAACTACCAGTCTCTCAGGTCAGACCTTCTTCCAACCACAAAAAGAAAAAGTTGACTGAGCAGCCTTTGTCATCAGAAAAGGTGGGTAATTTGCCACAGTCTCAGGTGGGTGACTGTTGTGGACAAAGCTAGTTCCTCAGACCACTAACTTTTTTCCTCAGATCCCTCTGGTTTTGTTTATACAGCCAGCGAGGACTGGGAGGTTAGCCACATCCTCTGCGGCTGTTGGGGTCCTCTCTGTGGGCAAGGAACAGACACTTTTATTGGTCATGGGAACGGGACAGGGGAATATATCCTTGCTCAGCCAGAATGTTTTACACATCCCTGAGGAAGCTGTTGCTAACAATACTAGTTCTGTTTTCCTCAACTTTCATATCAAAAGGACTCCGAAAAGTAAATGTTTAACTTCTCATTTGTCAGTTTCACTTGAGAGGAGTACTTTATTTGCCTTGGCTCATGGTTTTGTGCAGGTAACTGATCCTTCCTGTTAGGTGGTTTCTGGTAAAAGAAAAAAGCGTCCTCTTTCCATGAAGAGGTTCAAAATTTGGAATCTGCAACGAAAAATGTGAAGGGATAGATGCAGGTTTTCTTCTCAGGTTTCTGATTCAGATTCTGAGGAGAGCATGATATCTGAATTTCCCTGACACTATGTCTAGGATATGCAAGTGTTTTCAGTGGATGGAAGAACACTGATGTATCTCAGTCCCTCAGAAAATACAATGAATTGCTACAACTGGAATTCCCAGAACCTTAACCCCCCCCCCAGGGTTGTCAGCACTGGAGGATGTTTTTTTCTGTGGTTTCCCTGACAGCCAACCTGCTGCCCCTATGAGAGCAGAATATACAGTTTCTCATCACTAGTCCCAGACACAGATGCTATACTATAGCAATAACCCACGCCTGGGTGCGGGTAATGCTGGATTTACCCACAGTTGGTGTGGTTTGGTCACGACAGTGAAGCCCGAGTGGCCAAACAAAGCCAGCCGTGGGTAAATCCAGCATTACCCACACCCAGAAGTGGGTTATTGCTGTTATACAATGACATTATTTAAGAAAAAAAATAATTACTTTTCTTAAATAATGGCATTGTATAATGCCTCCTTACTGCCCTTCCGCAGCTGTCTGGTATTCTGCGGCAGTTCTGATGTACTGCGCATGCGTATGCCTACGCAGTACATCAGAGCTGTGGGCAAAAGCAATGGAGAAAGCAAGATCTCTGTTGTTTTTTACTATTTCGCTATGTTAAATGGGTTTAACATAGTGAGGCAGCTTTAAAAAAAGCAACGGAGAATCTCAGTTGCTTATTTTAAAGCTGTCTCGCTATGTTAAACCCATTTAACATAGTGAGACATGTTTAAAAAAAAAGCAACGGAGAAAGCAAGATCTCCGTTGCTTTTTACACACTGTCTCGCTATGTTAAAGGAGTTTAACATAGCTAGACAGCTTTAAAAAAAGCAATGGAGATCTCCGTTGCTTTTTTTAAACATATAAACTCCTTTAACATAGCAAGACAGTGTTTTAAAAAAAGACTTATACTAATGGCAAAAGTCCGGGCGACCGGAACTTTTTCCATTAGTATAAGTCGATTTACAACGTGCACGCTGACCAATCAGCGTGCACGTTTTGTAATATTAATGGGGGGTCATGGTATAATTTTAGTTAATCCAACTGCTGCTAAACATTTTATTAATTCCAATCATTCTCCTTCACACAAGTTTGGGGGGGAAAAATGGTATGCTTCTGCAATTTTGATTTTTTAGAATTCTGAATTGTCAGGTTCGTGTTAAAAGTTTATACTGACACATTGTGAAATGAAGAGAATTGTTTTAGCTGCAGTTTCTTCTTGTGAAGAAAAATCTGTTTTGTGTATCCTAGTGTCTATTTCCCAGGTCACTACTCACTGTTTGAAGAGTTTTAAATTACTCTGTAGGTACTGCTTCCAGGGCCATTGCCACTGGTACTGTTTTGAGAAGGTTTGACTAGCTGCATTCTCTTAAAGTCATAGTTGTTGTTAAAATATAAGATTTTGAATTTTCTTTTAGATAGAGATTTAGTTTTTGGACCCCTTGCAGAAATTATGAAAAAGTGTGATAGGAGAGGTAAGATGATTCAGGGAATCTCTCAGTTTTTTCAGCACTCCTCCTATAAATGTTCCATGGGATTTTCTGCTTCCTCATCCAATTGTGGCAAGAAACAAAATAAATAGTCTCAGAAGAATGCTGGTAAGCAGATGTTTAAAAAAACAGCAGCAGTGTGGTTCCAAAAAGATCTTGCAAAGGGACTCGGTGTCATTGTTTAATCAGAAGCTCCCTTGCTACTTGTTTCTGATCTTGAAGGTGAACACCCATAGCTTTAATAATTAAGGGGGCTTAATTTTAGTTAGCTTTTCACTCTTTTGGTCTAACCACTACTGTGCTTAGGCTGTTTGATCTCTATATATCTCCTGCATCCAGCATGAACACCTTCATAGATGGATTCCACCTGGGGGGAGGGTGGTGTTTCCTGCTTCACTCCTCTCCCATTCACATTTTGCAAGACAACCCCCAGACTTTCCAATTTATACATTTATTGTCTCTTCATCTCTCCCACCTGCTTTTGACCACCCATTAAAAGTACACACAGCTTCACTAAACTTGCATGCCACTTCCTCAACCAAATTAATGTTATATATCCAGTTTCATCAACATCCACACAAATAAATCCAGTAACAAACAACACATTATTCTCAACCTCCTTCCCTTCCCACATACACTGTCAGGTCCAGTCCCAAAAGCATAGACTCCTGACATTTACTTTCAAAACTGTCTTTCTACCTGTACCCTAACACAATGCTTCTCCACCTCACCATCTAAATCCTCCTCCTTCCCTTAACCCACCACACTACACCAGTAACAAAAAAAAAAACATCTCTCTCAACCTACCACAAAGGCCCACAATCACTCACTTGATCCCTAAAAGCCTTACCTCACTCTTTTTCACACTCCATTCTCAATGTACCGCTCCATCTTTACACTCTCATTACCTCATCTCCTCCAAACCTACCAAACAATCCCATCTTTAACTTCCTAAACACCTCTATAAATTTACTCCAATACTACTCATACTACTCCTTAGAACCAACACTGAAAATAATCCAGGTCTTTCTACCACAAAACACCCATAACATTTCCCAACACTTTCACCTTCTCTTGTTGATTAGGTATCTGTAATAAACATGACCAAATTAACACCCACTCTCACTGGTCTGGAGGGAGAATAATAAGAGATTAGAGGTGATAGTGTAGGGTAGTAGTTAATTACATTCAAGTACTCCAATCAAACTTCAATCTGACCTCCACTCCTGTAATTCCTGGCTGAACAACCATACACCTAAACTCCTCCATAACAAAAAGTATAATATCTGGAGCTTCATACAAGCTGACAAAAGTCCCTCAACATTGCATATCTCAATGGTGCCTCAACAGAAACAATCACATCCTTTAAATACTTAGGTTTATGGCTAGATCAGTCACTTAACTTCCAAAGCTACACTGAAAACACCAGGAAAAAGAGCAGTTCTCTTTTATCCTGGTCCTGGAAAATACTTTGCTTTCTCTTCAGACCAGCTAAAGCTGCATTAGACAAAGGAGTTCCCCTTTGCTCAACTTGAATACAGGCTTTCCTTTGAAAATAAAATCTGCCAACTCATTTCCAATCCTCTTTTCTCACTTTCAGGGCACAACTCAAAAGACCCCTACATCAAAAAATGACTGCAAGAGCTTTTCCACTGGACACATCATCTACCTCCCTCCTCATCTACATCACATCTACTTCAACCATCTGTTCTGACCAGCTGATTCCCCTCTCATATTTACAACTAAAATGAATTCACTTCTGTTAGTATTTATATATTTTAATTGTACATGAGATTCTCTACCTTCTGTATTAACGACACGTTTATGAATTTGATCTCTGTTTTTGTGTGTGTGACGTTCTTCACCTGGACTGTGCCTGCAAATGTTTTGTTGTGATTAGTGTAATAACCTGGTAAACTAACTAACTAAATGAATAAAAGCTAAAACCATCCAGAACAAAGGACAGTCAAATAAGTCAGAATGACTATTTAAGGGACATTGTCCCCACCACCTTGCAGTCTCTTAGCCCTTGCAAAAAGTCTGAATCTCCATTTATCTCTTTAGCAATGGATTGTTTCAAACAGGTTTTGAAGCTGATCCAGCTAGGATACAGATGGCATGGAAGGTAATTCTTCCTTTCCAGAAAATTCCTTATCTGCCAGACCAAACCCTTCATTTCCTACATTACACATGCTCTGAGGGTAATACAAGAAATTCGTCCTTCACATTATGGAAAAAGATTTTATTCAAAAAGGTTTTAGTGCCAAAGAAAGAAAATTCCTGGAGACCAGATAAGGACTTTTCTTTCCAGAATCAGTTTCTGATAGTGCTCAAGTTCAAAAACACGATCACTAAACAACCTTTTTCCTTTCTTCCTCATTTGAGTTTTTTAGTAACGTTAGATTGAAAAAGATATAAATCATCACATTTGTACTCATGCAGATTTCAGGCACTTCCTTGAGATTTTGTCTGTTTTATATTATCACTTATCTGCCTCTAGTTCCTATCTTAACTGGGTGTCCACACTTTTTCCATATTTAGATGACTTGCTTCTTTGCAGTCTTTTTTGAAGTGTTAGGAATCTCTCACTTTGGTAAAAGTCTCCTACACAGGATGGAATTCTAAGAGTACATTGAAAAATCTTTCTTGACTCCATCAAACAGGATTGTGTTTGTGGGGTGCATGCTAGACACCTCAGTACAAACAGCTTTTCTTCCACAGGAAAAAAATTATCTATATTTATATCTAGCCTTCTGTCATTGTGAGGGAATACCTCAGGACTATAAGTCTCATAGCATTCATGATTCTCATGATACCTCTTGCAAGACTCCATTATGAAAAACATACAATCATAGCTGAAGTCTGTTTGGCGCCAGCATCCATACCCATTGTCTTTTCAAATTCCAGTTCTGGGATTTGTAGAAAGGGAAACCACCAGGTGAAGGCAACAAATATTCCTGAATCCAAGTCTTCGGTTCTCCTTTCCCACTCCAAAGTAGTCAGTCACAACACAACCCTAGACTTTGCTTGGGAAATAGTGTCAAGGGGGACACAGGTCCAAGGTTGAAGGGTGGTCAACTCTCTGAATTAGCTGTGGTCCCCAGGACCTCTTCAAGTTGTTACAGACAACACCACAGTGATGTGGTACATACACAATCAAGGGGGAATCAGATTTTACTCTTTGCAGACTAGTCATATAAGCATGGGATACAGCTTTTACAGCACAGTTTCAATCTGCTGGCAGCTTACATTCTGCCAGAGAAAAAATGTATGGCAGAGAAGCTGAGCAGGACAAAGGCAGACCTTCACAAATGGAAACTAGATCACAAGTTCTTCCAATATTTGATCCATATGTGGGGAATTTACCTCCTCTCTAAACAATCAGCTGACAAAATTGAGTTCTTGGACTCCATGCAAGAGGTCCTGGAAGTCAGATGCCTTTTCTTTTCTTTGGACAGAAAGTCAGATGCCTTTTCTTTTCTTTGGACAGGAATGTTCCTGTATGCTTTTCCACCCTTTCCACTGATATCCAGGATACTTCTGAAGATTCAGGACGACTCCCCAAAGAATATTGTGGTGACTCCCTTCCGGCTCAAGCAAAAATGATTCTCTTTTCTTTTGGAACTGGCCAGGGGCAATTACCTCAATCTTCCTTACAGACTGGATTTACTCACACAAAAACAGGGATGCCTGATACATCCTGACCACTAACTACAACAACTGACTGCCTGGATGATATAGAGACAATACTTTTTGGCACCCATTTCTCAGAATGTGCAGTATGTATTAATGTTGGCAAGAAAGTCTGCTACTAGAAAAATCATATGAAAGGAAATAAAAGAGATTTTCTGTTTGGTGCCAACAAAACAATCAGCACCCATTCAGGGCTAGTGTTTCTCTGTTTTTACAGTATTTGTGAGTTGATATCCTATGGCCTGATTTACTCCTCCATTACTGTTCATTTACTGGTCATTTCAACATGTCTGATCATGGATCCCTCTTTTTCATTGCAGTCTCATGTGAAATTTTTTGAAAGGGGTGCTACATAAGAAGTCGCGCAGAAAATTTGTTAGTCATCCTTGAGATCTTACTTTTGAGTTACAGAAGCTAACACTTACTCTGTTTGAACCAGCTTATCTAGCTGATGAAGTTCTTAACACAGAAAACAATTTTGCTGATTGCTCTGAGCTCTGCAAGAAGAATATCTGACTTGCAAGTTCATATAGTGGGTCAACCACATCTCAGCTATCACAGAGATTTGGTTTCTTTCAGAACAAGTTCTTTTTTATGCCTAAAGTGGTATCTGAGTTTACTTTAAGCCAAACTATCCATATCATTGTTTTCTTTCTAGAACCTAAAAATGAGGGAGAAAAGATGCTTCATACCTTGGATGTTCACAGACAACTCAGGTACTATCTTGACAGAACAAATCTTTTAGAACTTCTGATCAGCTGTTCATTTTTTGTAAGGGTATGAAGAAGGGACAATCTGTGTCGAAGCAGACTATCTCCAAATAGCTGTCTCAAGTTATTCCCACCACAATAAAACTATTCTAGGCAAGGTCAAGTCACACTCAGTCCCATGCCTCTCAGCTGTCCCTGTTTTGGAGGAACATTCTTATTTTCAGGCCTGATTTAGGATGTCCCTAATTTTGAAGCCTGGTCTACTCCTTCACACAATTTTCTGAACCCCATTTTAACATGTGAATTTTAAAGCTATCCAATATACAGAAAACCACACCGTATGACGAACATTCATACTACTGACAACAATAATTTAAAGAAAGAACACACATCTTATAACTTTTTCTGAAGTAAAAATAAATGGCTTTGTATGAAAGAATGTTGCAATACAGTTAAATTCTACAGATTTTACACTGTGCTTACATTTTTCCATCATTTTGTCACACTGCTTTGTAAGGTTATCCTATCAAAACATCTACTCTTCATAACACCTAAACTCATAACATCAAGACCATAACATCTAAACTTCAAAACATCTAAAACTCATAACATCGAATCTCAAACATTGAAAACTAAAAAGCAACTATAAATAACATCCCACACACTGTTTGCTACATTTATGCAGGGGGGGGGGGCAAGCCCCCCTACATCCCCCACACCCCCGTAAATTAAAAAAAAAACTAGTAAATTAGTAAAAACTCTGTGGGATGTTATTTATAGTTGCTTTGTAGTTTTTCAATGTTTTGAGATCCGATGTTATGAGTTTTAGAGGTTTTGAAGTTTAGATGCTATGGTCTTGATGTTTTGAGTTTAGATGTTATGAACAGTAGATATTTTGATAGGTAACCGTTTTGTAAACATGTATTTCTGAGTAGTATACCTCATTCTGAATAGAAACAGGAAGAGTTATGTGCTATTTGGTATTCATGTTTTATGCTAATTAGATGTCCATATTTTTATCTAGCTATACTTATTTTTCAAGGACCATTGTTCCTATTTTCAATGTCTGCAGGTTGAGAGCTATGATCAGGGTTATACTTATTTTTTTCACTTTTCGGTAAGGAGTAACTTGGTCATCTGTACATACTTTTACAAAGCAGAATAAACTGGATTCCTTTTCCAGGTCTAGGCCAGACTTTGCAAGGAGTATTCTAGAATGGCTCCTGGACCCTTACTCTGCCACCTCGCAGTTGTTTTAACTGTGGTAATCTACCAGTATAGCTTAGGCTACTGCAGCAGTGATCAATATGAAGAAAGAAAAGTTGTGTAAGAACTTACCATAACCATAGATGTCCTTCTCATCCATGTTGCAGTATTTTGCATATGGGTTTACTCTTCTGGTCTCACGTAAGTACGGCCAGTATCCAAAAGCTTTCGGTCCCTCCTAGGTGCGTGAGGCATCAGGTCTAGGCGAGCTATAAAAGTGACGTTGGCACGGACCACCCTTAGAACTAAATGCCCCAGTCAGAGCCAGTCCTAATAGGACAATGCCAAGTCACTGCCATCCAGAGAGGGAAAACATAGCTGATAAGAGGGGAAGGAGGGAGGGTAGGAATACTGCAACATGGAAGAGAAGGACATATGGCTATGGTAAGTTCTTACATAACTTTTCCATGTCCTTCTATTCCTATGTTGCAGTATTCTGCATATGGGTGAGTACCAAAGCTCACTGAGAAAGGGTTTTTGGTATGGAAGCAGATTCCAGGAACTTCTGCAGGATAGCCCTAGCAAACCCTGCCCTGGACCTAGACATGAGGTCTAGTTTGTAGTGTTTGGTGAAGGCATGAACTGAAGACCAAGTGGGTGCCTCCAGGATAGAGGAGGTGTCCAGGCCCTTGAAGAAAGCCCCGGAGGATGCCATGGCTCTAGTGGAGTGGGTTCTTACTGTACCCTGAAGTGTTTTACCATGGTGCTGGTAACAGAAGGTAATGGCCTTGGAGATCCAAGTTGAAATAGTCTGTTTGGACACAGTCTTCCCTAGTGCTCTAAGGTGGAAAGATATGAAAAGTTGGTCAGTCTTTCGGATAGACTTAGTGTTGTGGAAGTAGAATCTAATTTGTCTGTGAACATCCAGGGAATGAAGTATTCTTTCACATCTTCCTTGTGGGTCTGGATAAAAAACAGACAAGTGGATGGCCTGATTGAGAGACAGCTCATTGACTACCTTGGGCATGAAAGATGGATTTGTCCTGAGGGTAACCCTGTCTTTATGAAAGACAAGAAAGGGAGGTGTAGCCATTAGTGCCTTGTGCTCTGATACACTTCAGGCAGAAGTGATAGCCAGTAGGAGGACTGTCTTCCAGGTGCAGAGTTTTAGGGAAGCTTGATCAGCAGGCTCAAAGGGTGGCAGTGTAAGCTTCTCCAGCACATAGTTGTGATCCCAAGTAGGAAGAGTAGGTTTCCGGGGGGGGGGGGGGATCTGAGATGTAGGACCCCTTTGAGAAAGAGCTTAGAAGGGAGTGTGGATGCCAAGGTCATGGGTAGGCATGCAGAGATAGAGGACAGGTGTGCCTTAATAGATGAGTAGGCCAAGCTGGTATGAAGTAACTCACACAAATAAGACAACACTAGGGGGGTGTCACTGGTAAGTGGATCCAGGTGCTTATTTTGACACCAAGTAATGAACATTTTCCATTTAGGCAGGTATGATTTTCTAGTGTTAGGTTTCCTGGCCTCCTGCAGGACATTGAGCACGTCCTCATTGTAAAGGTGTCTGTATGGGATCAGAAGTCTATCCACCACAGGGTCAGGTGTAGCAGCTGCCACTGTGGGTGGATTAGAGATCCCTTGTGCTGTGTGAGAACATCCACTCTATGGGGTAACTTGTGGTGATTGCCCTTGGACAACTGAAGGAGTAAGGGGAACCAATGCTGTCGGGGCCAGTAGGGAGTCACCAGCATGATTTTCTGATTGTCCTGCTGAATTTATAGCAGGAGCCTCTGAATGAGAAGGAAGGGGGGAATGCATAAAGGTATTTCCCCTTCCATGAGACAGAGAAGGCATCTGTTGCCAGTGCCTGTGGGTCTGGTGTCGTGATACAGTACAGAGGAAGTTGCTTGTTGCTGGTGGAGTCAAACAGGTCTATTTGAGGTGTATCCCATCTGTGGACCATGTCTAGGAAGATATCCCTGTGAAGCATCCATTCATGATTGTTTGTGCTGGTTCTGCTCAAAAAATCTGCTTGGAGTTGTGGAGAGAGGGAATGCATGCTGCTTTCAGGGTACTTTCCTGGGAAGTGGCTACTTCCCATACTTGTATAGCAAATCTGCAGAGTAGGTAGGACTTGGTCCCTCCTTGTTTGTTGATATACCACAGGACTGTGGTGAAGTCTGTGTACAACAGGAGAGATCTCTTCAGAAGGAAAGGAGTGAATGCCTGAAGGGCTAGGAGGATTGCCCTAATTTCTCTGGAATTGATGTGTTCTGTTTTCTGCCTGTATGTCCACAGGCATTGAACTTTTCGATCGCTGAGAGTGGCCCCCCACCCCAGGTCTGAGGCGTCTGTATGCACGACCTGACAAGGTTGAGTTGGCTGGAAGCAGAGTCTTGGCTTGAGATTCACCTGAGCCATCCACCATGAAATCTGTTTTAGGCATGGAAGCAAGGGCACAATGTGATCCAGTGGGTGGTTGTGCTGCTTCCAGACAGAGCATAGGTACCACTGTAGTTTTCTCATGTGTAACCAAGCTAGGGGTAGCATGGAAATGGTTGCTGCCATGTAACCAAGAAGTTTGACGTACTGCCTTGCAGTCAGATGAGGGGAATGTAGAATCACTTGCAGGTGTTCTGTAAGAGAACTCACTTTGGATGGGGGCAGGTATGTCTCCATCAAGTCTGTGTGGATTCTGCACTCTAAGAATACAGTGTCTTGGGTTGGTGTGAGGTTGGACTTTGGGAAGTTTATTTGGAACTCTAGAGCCTGTAGGAGAGGCACCAAAAACTGGATATGGGTTAGGAGTGTTTCTTGGCTGGCAGCCTGTAAAAGCAGTCATCCAGGAATGGGAATATTTTTCCTGCAAAAGGCCATTACCACAGCCAGGCATTTGTTGAAGACTCTGAGTGCGGTTCAAAGTCCAAAAGGCAAGGCAAAGAACTGCAAATGTGAGAATGCCACTAAGAATCTTACGTTTTTTCTGTGTGTGGGTTTTATGGGAATGTGTAAGTAAGCATCCTTGATGTCTAATGTAGCTAGGAAGCCTTCGTACATAATAAGAGGAAATAGAGCTGGCAGGGTCAGCATTTTAATAGTTGACACCTTTAAGAAGGGATTGAGCCTTGAAAGGTCTAGGATGGGTCTCCATGGCACTTCTTTTCTGGGAATCAGAAAAATCCTTGAGTAGAACCCTTTTCCAAATTGGGAGGGAGGAATTCTTTATTTAGTGCCCTGGCTTAAAAGGGACTGTAGTACTGGTAGTAGGAGGGGCAGTTGCTGAGCAGGAGGTCGTGGCCTGCCTAGACTTACTGAAGAGGTTATCCATGACAGGTAGTATCCATCTTGGAGGATGGAGAGGACCCACTTGTCTGAAGTAACCTGATTCCAAACAGGAAGACAATGGGAAAGGCGAGCAGTCAGTGGGATGGACGCAGCTGGTGGGGGAGGCAGGAGTGGCAGGTAGTCAGACACTACCTGCCCTGTCCTGAAAGGGTGTCCTTTGACTAGAGGAGGAAGGTGCTCTAGCTGAAGGATTTTTATTTTTTGCTTGCCTGTGTCTAGTTTGAGGAACAGGATTGGAGTGTTTACTGATGAACTGTGTTTTTACAGGACAGTTCCTGTAAAATTTAGGCAGACGGGAAACTAGTAGATCTTTAAGATCCTGCATCTCTTTTCCTTCTTGTTGCAGTGATTTGAAAAGATCTGCTACTTCTGAGACAAATAAGGCAGCACTGTCAAGTGGTGCATCATTGAGCTTAGCTCTGAAATCATCTGGCAGGGGGTGCAAGCACAGCCAGGAGTATCTGAGAAGTGCAGAAGCTGAAGCTCCTGACCTTGCTGAGGATTTTGCACCCTCCTAGCTACATTTAAATGAATGCCTGGTGACTTGGGACGTAACGGCCAGTAGAAAAGGCATAGTTGATTTGGCTGAGGAGTCTGAAATGTCTGCCAACAGACTTGTGGTAGAGTGTTGAAGAAACAGGGCTTACTTTACCATACGAGTCTGGTAATTAGCTCTAAATGCCAAAGTGGAAGAGGTGTAAATCTTTTTGCCTAACCTTTCCATAGTTTTGCTGTCTTTGTCAGCAGGAAGGATGGTGGTGGTAGGCAAGAGTTTGGAAGCTTTGTCTGTGGAGATAGAAATGGTAGCTGGATCTGCAGGAGGGCACTTAATCAAGTGCTTAGCTGAATCTGAGACTTTGTAGAGTCTGTCTGTTGTACGAGGAGCAGGAGGCTGTGAGTCCAGACTGAGAGATGCAGAGGAAAAGGCATCTAAAAAGGTAGGCAGTATGGGAGGAATGGCTGAAGGGCTTGGAGTTTCCATTTGAATGAGGTCATAGTACCTCTTTTGTATTTCAGATATGTCTGTGGATTCCCATTTGAAGTGTTCCTTCATTGTAAAAATAGTTTCAGAAAAGGCCAAATCTTCAACAGGGGAAACTGGGTCTATAGATTCTTCTTCTGGGGATCCGTATACCAAGAGAGAAGAGAGTTGTGAATTATAAGAGAGGGAATCATCTGAGCAATCTGCACAGATGTCCTCTTCCCTAGTAACTGTCACTGCAGGTTGAGGCCTAGGACTAAGGAGAGGAGGAGAAGTTGGAGGAGCAGAAGCCGCTCATGCAGGCCTCAGGACCATAAATCTGAGAAAAGACTTTGGCTAAAGGCCTGCCAGTGTGGAATACTTTCTGCTGGCTGACAGATATGCTTCCTTTTTTCTCTCCTCTTGAGAGTTCCAACGGGGGTGTCTGTTTAGGAGCAGGCGTCAGAATCTGAGGCAGGGAATCGGAAGGTTCCCTTAAACATGCTGGTTCCCCCCTCTGCTGGAATAGCCTCTGCAAATGTGCTCTCGTCCACCGGTAGTATGGCTTCCTCAAAGGTACCCATGACATCCGGTGCGATGGATCCAGGTCCAGATCCTGAGAACAGGCCGCTGTCGGCCACAGGCTGTGGATCAGCTGGAAGAGGCTCAACAAGTGTTATAGGCCGTAAAGATCTAGCCTTCTTTTTTGGCGGTTCAGAGGTAACATCCGATGAGCCCTTCATACGCAAAGCAAGTTGTTTTAGACATTGTTTCTCTAAGTATAAATTGAGTGCATGCAAATGACTGCGCAATGTTTTCGGGACAAATGCCTGGAAAATAGAGCAGGCCTTATAATCGTGCGACTGTCCAAGAGAAGACAGAACAAACACTTATCATGGGTGTGTTTATGAGGGATCTGACGGCTGCACTGACATTTACCCTTTCTGGATGACATGAAAAGGCAGTAATACAAAAGAAAGAACTGAAAAGGTCTCCAATGGGGTACTTAGTTTGAAACTTGAATTGGTCATCAGCAAAAGCAGGAACACCTGGCCTACGACTGGCAGCTGGAAAGTTCTGAGGGCTGGTGCATGCCGACATCACTTTTATGGCCCACATAATCTCGCCTAGACCAGACGTTTCACGCACCTAGGAGGGACTGAAAGCTTCTGGATACTGGCCGTACATATGCGAGACTAGAAGGGTAAACCCATATGCAGAATACTGCAACATAGAAATAGTAGGACATCATAGTACAGCTTTGTAAGTAAACTTACTTTGTCAGTAGATGTTTGAATGATCACCGCTGCAATAGCTGCTCCTTCTCTCCATCCCCCTTGTTTTTTGTGTTTTTTATGCCAGTGTGTGGACATAAATTTTTATTTTCCTAGCAATGTCCTCTCAGGGCTTTTCCACTCTCTCACAACTGGCATGAAAACTCTGAAGGTTTTGACACCCAAACCTGTTTTTTTATTCAGCACAGCTTGGGCTGTCTAAGTTTGGACATGTGGCCTGAAGCTTTGGAATCTGACCCAAACTTATATCACATGCAGAATATAACCCATATAGCTCAGGCTTCTGCACCAGTGATCATTCAAACATTTACGTTTATGGTCAGTTTACTTACACAACTGTACTTTCTCTGATCTGGCACTCCTTCCCTCCTAATGAGGAACACCAGATCTTAAAGCCCTCCCTCCCTCTCTGCTCCCGCCCTCATGTTTACATGAGGAGCATAAAGTTAAAAAAAAAGAACTGTTAATTGAGCTCCCTGAGACTTTATGCTCAGGGTGGCTGCCAACTTAGCCCCACCCTAACTACTTGTCTGGCTACAATTCTGTTTTTCATATTAGTCAGTAAATGACTTTTTAGTAAATTATAGACGGAGCTCTTTCGTGAGAAAGTAAACAGGAGCATCTAAATGCCAATTCATTTTAGAGCATGGATTTTTTTTTAATGTCTTACCTTGTTTATTCCTGCAGTCTCCCAGGGTCACAACCGAGGACCCGCCTGACGGCAGGATAACCCACCTGTAATGACTGCAGCTGTATGCACGATGAACATGTAGGAACACCTGGCCTACGACTGGCAGCTGGAAAGTTCTGAGGGCTGGTGCATGCCGACATCACTTTTATGGCCCACACACTCTCGCCTAGACCTGACGTTTCACGCACCTAGGAGGGACTGAAAGCTTTTGAATACTGGCCGTACATACGCGAGACTAGAAGGGTAAACCAATATGCAGAATACTGCAACATAGAAATAGTAGGACATCATAGTACAGCTGTCTAAGTAAACTTACTTTGTCAGTAGATGTTTGAATGATCACTGCTGCAATAGCTGCTCCTTCTCTCCATCCCCCTTGTTTTTTGTGTTTTTTATGCCAGTGTGTGGACATACATTTTTATTTTCCTAGCAATGTCCTCTCAGGGCTTTTCCACTCTCTCACAACTGGCATGAAAACTCTGAAGGTTTTGACACCCAAACCAGTTTTTTTATTCAGCACAGCTTGGGCTGTCTAAGTTTGGACATGTGGCCTGAAGCTTTGGAATCTGACCCAAACTTATATCACATGCAGAATATAACCCATATAGCTCAGGCTTCTGCACCAGTGATCATTCAAACATTTACGTTTATGGTCAGTTTACTTACACAACTGTACTTTCTCTGATCTGGCACTCCTTCCCTCCTAATGAGGAACACCAGATCTTAAAGCCCTCCCTCCCTCTCTGCTCCTGCCCTCGTGTTTACATGAGGAGCATAAAATTAAAAAAAAGAACTGTTAATTGAGCTCCCTGACACTTTATGCTCAGGGTGGCTGCCAACTTAGCCCCACCCTAACTACTTGTCTGGCTACAATTCTGTTTTTCATATTAGTCAGTAAATGACTTTTTAGTAAATTATAGACGGAGCTCTTTCGTGAGAAAGTAAACAGGAGCATCTAAATGCCAATTCATTTTAGAGCATGGATTTTTTTTTAATGTCTTACCTTGTTTATTCCTGCAGTCTCCCAGGGTCACAGTAATATCATCCAGACCAATCAGTCCACAATCCCAGAAACTTTTACAAAGGCTCACAAACACTATCTGAAATAAACAAAAATGCATACATTTACAGAACACAATCTTTGCTGGGCTGAAGATTTTTTTTTTTTTTAACTGGGTAGTGTACTAATTAACACTGATAAAATTCATGATAGTTCAGACTAATTACATAGAAAAACTATATATATATATATATATATATATATATATATATATTTATATATATATATATATATATATATTTCAGTGAACAAGTAGACGGTAATGTACAATATATAATTTAGTTATTAAAGCAGTCAACCCTCTGTAAATCTGAAAGAGCAGCAGTCACTTGAAAAGGAGACAAGAACAGTGTGTTAGGTGGTTTGTCCTGTGTTGAAACAGGACTGCTTGGCTTGGATGGAGAATTGGTTTTTGAGATGCATTCTAAATCTGGTGTAAGTGATGATTTCCTTTAGGTCAATGGGGAAAGCTTGCCAAAACCTAGGTACTGGAAAGGAGAATGCACGTACAGTGCTGAGGAGTTTGGTTCCAGGGGGTAATGAATGTTGGTGTGGCTTGACATTAGTGTCTCAGGTTGCACGAGGAAGTTTTTTCATGATGTTTAGGTGCAGGGGGAATAAATGTGTGGAGATGGAGTACTTTACAGAGTTGGGATCCTAACAGTAAGTGAGACCTTTGTTTTATGGATAGCCATTTGGCTTTTTCTAGTGTGAAATAGTGATGCTCACAGAGAGGTCAGATTGCAATGAATCAGAAGATGCTGTTAGAGATTGTTTATGGAGCATAGCAGTGTTTTTCTTTGATGTAGAAGGGAAAATGGGAAGTCCATATTCAAGCTGAGAAAGGAGAACTCCTTTGCAGATGGCTGGTATGACTGGTTGAGATAGAAAAGGTGAGATCTTTTTGGCCCAGATAAGGACGAGGTATATTTTTGCTCTCACTTAGTCTATGTGGAAATGGAAGTTTAGTGACTGATCAAACCATAATCCTAGGTATTTGAAGGTGGAAGCTGTTTCTATCGCATAATGGTGCAAGTCAAAGATAGTTGAACAAGTCAGGTGCTTGGTAAATTTGGTTTGCTCCTGAAGGGGTTAAGAAGTAGTTTATAGTTTATGAGCCGTTGACGGAACTTATGTAAGTCAGAGTGGAGTTGGGATTCAATGTTCGTGTGAGAGTAACCTTATTGGTAAATGACCATTTTATATTAATCTAAATTCAATGTTCTTATGTAGGTAACTTTGAGAGTCAAATGTCCTTGGCTATCCTTACCATATATACATATTAATACAAATAGCACAATAAATAAGCAAACAGCCAAATAATGAAAACACACAATGTCTAGTAAGTTTCTTTCCTGAAAATTATCTTCATTTATTATAAATAGCAGTGAAGATGCTGTAGAAGTGCTAAGCATTTCAGATGCCAACCCTTAACTCCCTTATCAATAGAATTATTAAAAAAAACTTGCAAGTTGAATTTCTTTGAGCAAAACGTGGCCACAGCTTCTTTATCTTGAAGTTTCACAGCTTTATCAGTGCTTCTGGGATCTATTTACAAGGGCTGCATAATCATGTATTCATCTTTAAAAGGCTTTCACGAATACTTGAATGTTCTTTGTCCCTTCCTTGATCCTGAACAGCTTAGAGATATTTCACTGCTTTGAAAAATGTTTTAATGTTTTTTGTGTTCTGTATGGTGAATGTCTGATACTGATGTAGTTTACAATCTCAACAGTGACAGACAATATGTAATGGATGACTCGCACTAAATGGGTTTGAATCCCACCACTGCCAAACAAAATGTCACGGATAGTGCACTGTCTACAACTGTCACAGGATGACTGCCAACAAGTGTGCCACTTGGATGTGTGAGGGACAGAGGCTATGGTCCTTGTTATCTACTCCACTGTCCTAAATAAGTCTGCTGACCACCAGAAGGATGGTCAACCACTGCTACCCAAGAGTAAAAGGAACAGAAAGAAAGAAAGAGGCACACAAATATGATTCAATAATCAAGTCGTCAAATGGAATCTGGCCCTAAGTGCATAAAGGGAATATGTCACTGCAGTCTTGAGAATGGACTTCCACACATACACACAGAATAGGACTGCACGTGATCACTTATAGAGCTAAGTCTCTGACACAGCATTCTACTCACCCTGCTCACCACTCTCTGTCTGTGAATCACAGTGTCTTCCAATGTCCTTTACCCACATTAACTGCCTTACAAACAAATGATTATTTTACAACACGCTGTTAAGGTAGAAGAAGTAACTTAGTCAATCTCTTGGCAGTGATCCAAAAATCTTTATTAGACACACATGTATGTGGGAGACAAAGTTTCAGCAGCAGAGTCTTCCCGAAGTATAAAAATCAACAGCTTATATACCTTATAATGCACTGCATCAGCAGTATGTTAGAACAAAGAAATACAATACTGACTAATTAACTCTGGACAAGTTTCAAGGCTTACAGCTTCAGTACAAAAATATTCTTGTTACTAGGCTAGGCAGATTTGTGCATAAAAGGTTGTTTCCTGAGAAAGACACTTTCCAAAAAAGGAAAAGAATACAGACAGCTTCTATAACATGTTCAGCACTTTTTCATTACTTCACACATGCCTTCAGTCATGTACTCAAACTCTTTTGCAAAACATATGTTCTTGTACATTTTACCCACTACAACACACACACACACACACACACACACACACACACACACACACACACACACACACACACACACACACACACACACAATCTGGGAAGGCTGGCAGAATTCTGTAATTTTCCATTCTCTCTCTTCTGGGCATGGTAGTTACTTCCCACCAGAGATCAATCATACCAGTTACCTGATTTAGCCATATATAAATGATAACGTAATATATTTCACTGATAATATGTTTGAGCAGAAAGGTTAACTGGATGTGGAAACCTCAGATTGACAACAATAACAACATTTTCTCAGATGAGAAACAATTCTTCTTAAATTATAAAGACCATGTTGTACCACATCTCTAGGCCAGTAAAGCAGAATTAGTACACCAAGCTTCAAACACAAATGATTTTATTAAAACAATAAAGACACAATCTCCTGTAGCGCCTCGACTACTACGAGCCTTTACAGCACTGGTGCACAACCTTTTTATGGGGAAGGCCACTACACAAATTCTTAATGCATCTGCGGGCCACCTCAAAACATAGTAAGTGATTACCGGTTAACAATAGGTACAGGTGACTGGTATTTTTACTTAAGGCAGCAGTCATGAAATTGCCTGTTTTCTACATCAACTTTGCATTTAATTTTATTCTAGCTTGCAGGCATGACTTACTACAAACTCTTGCAGAAAGTTACTACTGTTTACACACTACAAGTTATAAACAACAAAGAATAGTTACTTCCACAGCTAAAATTAGAGGTGTGTGCAACTCCAGTCAATTAGTTAACTTTTTATTGCTCCCTCCAGGCTCTTTCCCAGTGGCTCCTCTCCCTTCACTCATCTGGCTCAGTCATTCCAGAAGAATGGAAACTGGGTATTCTTGGGATAACTGAGAGTCCTGTAGCCCAATCATTCCTATCCAGTAGTCCCCATTAACCCATTTCCAGCCAAGAGTGGCAGGGAGTGGACCATCTTGCTGGTCCTGAGAGGCAACCCCTTTGGCAGTTCCTCTAAGCCTGCAATTGCTACCTCCCCAAGGGAACTGTGATTTTGCATGGTAGTTTCCCCCTCGGCTATGTACTGTATTTACATTATGGTAACACGGGTTTGGGTGGCTTGGAGTTCCACTGGATGAACACCTTATTCTTTCACTAGGTGACATGTGTGTGGAAATCCAGAGCCAGCTTCCTCACTTCAGAGTGGGTGAAATGGCAGCACTTAGTCACATTCTTCTTGGCTGGCTCCTATAGGCACATTAAAACCACAAGTTAAACTTGGGTCATCTGTGGTGTAGTCAAGGCTTCATCCCTCATTACAACAGAGATGGCCTGATCACCTCATTGGCAAGACAAAGACTAGTCAAGTTCCCTTACTTATCCCCAAATACATATATTTTAGCTCATCACTACAGATACCCATGAATCCTCATATTACATAATTTTCTCCCCTACACAAAATCAGTTGTGATTACAACATATTAGCTTGCATTATTATTTTTCCCACATAATGCATTTATATATTAAGGACTACTTTCTCAGCTCTGCTGAGCTGCTTCTTTGAAGTACATTCTAACTGCCTTTTATGATCCTTGGCCTTCCTGTCTCCAAACAGTTGTGTGACTAAACTCTATGCAAGCAATTAAGTCTTTCCTGAAAAAATTAAGACAGTTAAACATCACATTTCAAATACAAGTTTCCTCTCCTTTTCTCATAACTACAGAGAAAATGTCAAAAGGTTACGCACATTTCCAGGCCATACGACACATTCAAATTGCTTTAGAAATGTGTTAGTGGGAAGTGATATATATATATATATATATATATATATATATATATATATATATATATATGTATTTATGTATGTAGAGAGAGAGAGAGAGAGAAAAAAAATACATCACATCTTTAAATCAGTTTTCTCTAGCCTCGCAACCCACTGGCACTATAGGCTACATACAATGCAAATATGAAGCTCAGTAGTTCCTCACTTTGCATCTTCTTGTTAATTCCAATCCTGTTTAACAGCTTAGAAAACTAGTGTACCCCCAAATCTCTCACAAGTTGCTTACACTTTCCTTTTTTTTTTGTATCGATCAAGTAAGACTTACCCATCTTCCCAGTTTCCTCATGTTGCAGAATTGCTAAGCTAGAAATGCCTCAGTGTCTATATTTCTTTCCAGTCTAATATTGTGTTACCATTTTCTCACTGGATTCAGCACTGCTTATAACACCAGCATCACAAGGTGACTGTAATAAAACAGCAGTTCCTTCTACTAGTGATAAATCAGTGTTGCTAAAGCTGTCATTGCTGTAATGGTGTATCTGTTGAGTTAGTTTACCTCTGATAAATCTTTGCCACATTGTGGGTTTTACTGTTGATTTTTTACAGTCAGGAAATGAAAGCCATGTACTTGCCACAACAACACAGCTGTAACACGGGTCATTTGTTTAACTTCTAGGACTGATTCTGCAGGCACTGGGATGGCTTGACAGATCTTGTCTCTCTCTCACCTCACACTCTCCAGTTCTTGTTACAGCGTTAAGCTGAAGGAAGAAGAAAAAACAGGCAAAGAAAGAGAACAGACTTAAAACACTGTAGGATGGAGGGAATTATATCAAAGATAGACCTCCTTCTTAAAGATACATTATGGTAAATGCATAACTTTCATACCTCATAGGAGGCTAATCTTCAGTAACTTGTGAGAAGGAGTTCCTAGCTGATACTACTAAGTTACCAACATCATTGGAAAATATCATGAATGAAAGCAGATCTGAAAGAAGAAATTGACCAAGGAAATTATATTTAGTTTATAGTATTTCAAAAAAGGGGATCAATGAAGACCAAGTTGCAGCAGCACATACGAGTCATCAATAGTGACATTATGGAAAAAGGCAGCAGAAGTAGCCATAGCTTGAGTAAAATGAACATGCAGAGCTGCAACCAAAACTTTGTGTCTTTTCTGTGACAGAATTCATACATTTAACAAACCACCTAGAAAAGATGAGTTTAGAAAGCTTTTTTCTGCTTATTTGTTTATACAGATATTAATAACAGAGGTAGAATGCTGATTCAACTGGACCTTTTTCAGGTTCAGTCCTGTAGCAAGAAGTTACAAGCAGATTATTACTTTCTAAGAGTTGAAAGGCAAGTATCGTATACATCATAGCAAGGCATTTCAAATGTGGGAGTACAATCAATGAATCACTCTTGATTTTACAGTGCTACATGGTAAATGACATACAAATCACAGCACGGCATTAAGAGAAGCAAGTATACTTCGTTATCCAGAAGTTTCATGTTATAAATTAAAGTACAGTACTTAAATCAGAGTTCTAGAGACCATCTTTATAAACACACAGGTGAAAATTAGGTTAAGAGGGAATGAAAGGAGATCAACAGGGAATAGGAAAAAGATTTTGGAGGAGTAATGTACACATCGGGAAGAAGGAAACAGAAAAAGGAAAAAAAAAAGTGTATCTGGGGGAAGAGCTGTAGAGAAGGGGTACTGGGGAAGGGAGAGTGCATCAACTTCTCACCAAATTTATAGGCCTGACAAATTATATAAACAGCTGGTCATCCCCACTGAATGATTTATAGTTCTCTCTATATAAAATCTGAGTTGTCTGTGGACATCCATATAATACAGACAATAGTCACCATGACTACACGATTCAAGAAAAAAAGACAGCCAGGCTAATTGAGTGATTCAGATTTAATTATGTGGCAACTTCTACTGGGAATTTTGCATTTGTGTTGAGCATCACATTTTCTTTGTAAAAAGTCCGATACAGACGTTTCATAGAAAGGGGCTGAAACTAGAAAATCTTCTTGAAACTTCAGATCTGCAGAACCAAAAGACAGAAGAGCATGCTTTTCTAGAATAAAAAAAATGCCTCATTGAAAATCAGGGTCTCAGACTGAATATTTAAGGTGAAGGAAACCACATATGAATAAAAGACAAGCAAAATTGACTTTGGCTCAAAATGAAAGTTGGAAACAGCAGTCAGCTGAACTTTTGTGGAAAAATGGCTGAGACTGGACTCAAAAAGTTTAGAAATATACAATAGTACAAAAAGAATAGAGGTTGAGAAGGGGTCCATTTCTTTGCTAAATGGCCCCTCCCCTCCAAAACTGATTCTGTTTAACTTAGTCTTTTGAGTAGAATGCCTCTGAGTAGAAGAAACAATGAAAAATGACCTCAATAAAAAGGACAGAAAACTAGCTATTGATGAAACTGGAAACCATGCTGGCAGATTTAGGTAGTAGAGATATTAGTATAATTTACTTTTTGAAGAAATGAAGGAAAAGCATAATGGTGCTCATCTCTGGTCTGACCCTCCAGATAAAGGATACATGAAAATAAAATAATTTGAGATATTTAGCATTTGTTTGAGACACAAACAGATTACACGCTTTTTTATCATACAGATGAAAAATCCTACTTGTCACTAAAGGACTGGGGGACCAAATTTTATGCAAAGGAAATGAATGCTGAGCCTGACTGCAATAGAAATGGACACTTCTGTGGTGTGGTCTTCTGTCAACAAACAGTCTGAACTGATAGCCCAACTCTTCACATCCTGTCAACACAGAGGGTAGGAACGCAATCATCTGTAAAGCTATGGCGTCCATCTGAATGGAAATTACTCTCTGAGATACACAGTTCTGAAACTCCAGCAATGTCAATACAACTGATTGCACTTCAAGAATGGTTACTTGAAGGTTAGACTACTAATAGGACCAGGCACCCTGAATAGTCTGTTTTACTACCCCCATAATATCTGATCACACATCCATAGTGACTAATGCATGAAGTGTCTGTAACTGGAATGATTAGACTGAAGGCTGGAGAGCTCCAATGTAGATGCATATAAAAATCTCTGGAGATTTGGACTAGAAAGAGGTTCAGCAAACTGAGATTACTGGCCTCAAACGCTGCAATGAACAACTGCCATGTGAAACCCGAAATTAGTGACTATAAAGTTACTAAAGGCCATAAACTCTGACACAAGTCTCTGTTGGTACAGACTGAGATGAAAGAATAGACACAAACACTTCTTGCAAAGGAAGCATTCTCTCCTGTGATAGAAAACACTGATTCAAGGAAGTGCTTAACTTTTTTATTCTGTGAATGTGACAGACTGGACTAGGAAAAGTAATTCTCTGCAAAGTTCATGGTTACTTCATCCATCGCTAATGAGACAGAAATGGGGGGAATACTTTGGCTCCCAGTAGTCTGGCTACTGCAGACATGTACTTAAGAGAACACAGCAGAAATGAAAATAAAGGGCAAAGTCCTGAATTGGTAATGACCCAGAAGTGCGGAAACATCTTGGACACCTTTGTGATTTTGATGTGAAAGTAGATGTCTTGCAGGTCTAAGGAGCACACCTAGTCTCCTGACAAAGAATGAAAGACTGACCGCTACCATTCAAAACGTTCTGAAGGGATAAAGGTGCCCAAGTTCAACTGTGGGCTCAAGATGATTTGTATTCCAAAAGAATTTGGAATAAACTCCTAAGCTCTTCTGGTGTGGGGCCTCTGTGATAGCTCTTTTTCTTAATAGGCTTATTACCACCTTGCTTCTCTGCCTTATTTAAATATGGTGGGATTTCTAATTGGGGCAAAAGTGGAAGTAGGGGAAGGAAGAGAAAGGGACAGTCTAGCCATGGGATATTACTTTCTCAGCAAAGTTTGTAAGATTACACAGGAGTGTTAGCATAAGGCAACACTGCATCTTGCTGCTCTAGCAAAACCTTCTAGTATGTTATATAGCACACGGACTTTATGACTGCTCCTGTCTGAGGAAGTTGCAGCCTGCATCTTAAAAATTTCATTCAGTGGCCTATCCTTCCAACCCATGATACAATTCATCAGTAGGGTTCTATTTAAAATATGCAATATGTGTAAAATGGTGCAGTGCTGGATCATTGTCTTCATGTCTCTGGAGCTGAAAATGATAAAGGGGCCTATTTATTTGGTGTAGCAATAGCAGTGGATTTCAGATAAATTTGTGAAAAGACACAGTGGGCTCATTTCAGAAATAGGGGCCTAGGAGCTACAACTCATTCAGCCCTCTTGTTAATCCAGCCCTGCACAAAAGGCTAAGGAGGAGGATATGTGCACATATTTCTTAAACTTATGCAGCACTCTGGACTCCCTGCTTGGTGGATCAACAGCTGGGGTCTGAAGGGTTAAAGCTTTCTGGTCGGCTACTACAGAGACAACTGTATCTATCCTAGGAATCCCTGCCCAAACTGAACAATTCCTAAGGCTCTGGAAAATACAGTCAACTTTATTTAGGACATGAGCTACCATGTCTGGGTTCTCTTGTGAAACACTGGTGGCATCCTTCAAGATACCCACCAAACATAGAACTACAAAGGAGGACTGTGAGGTAAATCTACTCACCTTCTGTAACCTTCCTTAGGAAGATGTAACGTGGCCAAACTGGTGATTTCTCCTTTATTGCATTAAGTGAAAATACTCCCGAAATTTGGGCTCCTCATGGAGTGGAAAGAGTTGCCTACTTTTTCTTCATCAGGGTCTTCAGCTTTGAAATTTAAAAGGGATTTCATATGTTTAGTTTTCTAAAGAGCCTTACTATGCCATTTAGGGTGAGGGCTTTTAACCAGGTGGCTACAAAACCTGTTTGGCTGAGACTGACAAGGTTTCTAGGGAAGTCAGTATGGGTTCCAATAATACCTGGGTTTACCACTAGAGCAATTATTGGGGAGGGGTATCTATGATAGGTTAAAAACCTCAAAAGAAAAGGGTGGATGACAACTAATAGCTGCTGACACTGGCAGAAATGGAGAATAAGAACTTTAAAATACTGAAGGGCCAAAGAACCCAGTACCAGCCAAGCCCAGTGTTAGTCCCAACGTTAACATAGCTGATCTTAAGGGAGCGATACCTAAAAGAGCTGGTACGGAGATCATTTGTCCCTGCAGGGCCATAATCAGTGTTGGTGAGACTGATGCCTGACAGTATGGTATCATGTAAGTCAGGGTCTATTGCTACAGTGCTAGCAGTAACTCCAGAGGCATCTATGTCATCACAGACATGACTGGTAATGGGTGGATTAGAAAAGAAGCCACTGATGGAACCATCAGTGCCAGTAAAAAGGAAGCATCTTTTGCCAGCATCTTATGGCAGTGGTCAAGAAGAAATGGTTCTTTCACTGAGCTCTTATCACAGTCTCATCCACATTATCATAAGCCATATTAGGTAGCACTAATGAGTGAGGATACCTGGGTGTACCAGCATGAAGTCTGGGATTGAACAGTAACTTACTGACAGAAATATTACACAAGTATAGCAGGATTTCTGACAAATTCTTTAATATCTGAACAAGACTCTTCCAATAAAGCTTAGGACTAGAAGGCCCTAGAAAACTCTTATCAGCAAGTTCTGACATAGTACTGGTAAAACTGAAGTAACTTGTGTTAGAAAGAATTTATTTAAAATTCTTATTTTTTTATTTTTCTTTGATTACTGGTAAATTCCAACTGGACCAAGCGCACCTTCAACACCTACACAGGAAGAAATGCTCAACATTATGTATGTGTGTGCAGGCAATTAGCATGAACTAATAAAAATATAGTAAACTACACTGAGGTGCACATAATTTAACAGGTGACTGCCATATTAAGTAAAGTACAGTACAGTATTTACAGTATGCGAAGATCACACATATCTACTACACAGTCATACCGAAATTTTAATACACAGCAAATGAGGTGTATGCATATATGTTATCCTACCAATTATTCACTTGAGACATGTTTGAGGATTCTATGATACTTACTTGATTTAACTGCTTTACGAGCGTAACTGGCAATGGTGTTGGTAGAAGGACAGGGTTGTTTTGTTGATGGGTATTATTTCACTGGGATATTAAAATATAGATGGGATAGGATTATGATAAGAAGGTGGTTTATTAATAGTTATTCTAAGTTCAGGACCATTTTGTTGATAGGTACATTTTCAATATGATTTTAAAATTGTAGACACGATTAAATATGTCTGCTGTCTATGACAGACAACTACAGTTTAGCAATGTATATGGAGTACAGGCAGTCACTGTTATGGTTTTTAGATTTTTGAGAAATCTTTGGTTCTCTGAATGCAGTTCTTTGAGGGTGTGTATCAGTTTAACTTGCTGGTGGCAGGGCATCTGCCTGGGCTATACAGGATGTTGAGTGATGTCTTTAAAGTGAATGTACGCTAATAGGTCAGGTAGCACCAGTCAGTTAAAAGACTGAAATGCAAGACAGTGATGTGTTTGGTTAATGTGGTTACTTGCAAACTTTACAGTTTTATTGTAAGATTTCTCCAGTCTGGATGGCTGAGAGGACAATAGGTACTCAAAACTGATGAGGCATATAGCAGACTAGAGAGAGGACAGGTTTGCGCTATGTTCCCATGTGCATGCTCAGTTTGAAAAGGTTTGACTTCTCGAGTCTATGAATGGTAGAAGTTATAGATCCATTTTAAACAACAAAGCCTGCAGGTTGTTCTGAGTCACTGATAGAACTGGAGTGAGTCCACTCACTGCGTTTTCCTTCTGACTGTGGAGAAGACGAAGTTGACTCAGCAAATGTTCCTGGAGCTCTTGTTGACACTACCGCTAAGTCACACAGTTAAGTTTAACATGAAACATGCAAACTGAAGTATTATGTACATCCCCTTAACACATCAGTCTACAACTGCGTCTGCTAGTGGATGGTATAGCCTGACTGGAGACAGACTTTCTCAAATGAGGCTCAGACACTGAGAGACAAACAGACCCAACAAAAGGGCTTTCTAACAAGAAAATTACAATTCTAGGCAGCCTGAGAAAGTTTAGTCTGCTGAGTATTCCTCATGCCTGTGGTATCAGTCCTGGATGTTACCAAAAATTAAACTAGTTTTATCAGATCAAAAATTTACAATAATAGCTCACTGAATGCCTTAAGAAAGCAGGGCAGGCACATAGCAAAAATAGTATTTGTGTGTATGGGTGGGGGACCCGAGAATTAAAGGATTGCCTACATGGTCATTCTATCTCATATTCATTAGTGGCACAGATGGTAATCCAGCAGCAGTAGTCAGCTGTCAGCCGAAAACAAAGCAAAGCAAAGGAAAACAGGCTGTATGTAACTTCATGAAATATAGCATACAAATAGGAGTGAGGAAAAAAGTGGTATATACACCATTTGAGGTACTTCTTGTAAAGTTTAAAGATACTATTGACTAGATGCATGAATTCAGGCAATATGCTACTGTACTTAAGAGCTTGAATGCAACATCAAAGATACAAGATCATCAAATTGGTGCACAACTCTAATGAAATGTACCTGTAATTAGCAATTAAATGACAAAAGAGAGTTGTTGCTTGCATTTGCCAACAGTCTGCCCCCATGAATTAAAAGTTGTGAAGCAGAAGCTAATGGGGAGTGTCCTTGAGAGAGAAGAAAAGCAACTTCTTTCTAGACAGCTTATTTATGTTGCTATAGGTCATGCCTCAATCATGTATTCCATATCTGATAAAAAACAGATCACGCTGTGTTACGAAGGAAAACAGATCACTAGTCTCTGCTATGGAGCCTAGTGCTCATATGGCTGTTTAAGCAAAATGCTTGAAACAACAAAGACATTGTTACATCACTGAATTCTCTACAACAACAATGGAATTGGCATCAACCAGCTTTTTAAACATGGGGATGGGGTATGACGTCAATAGTGACCATCACCTAGAGCCCCCCCCCCCATCACAATGGTAACCAAGGTGTGCCTTGGTACATTATTTAGAAGGACTGATGTGGAACAAATACATGTCTGGTAACTGGGATAGGAAGGTTAAGACTATGAACAACACAGTGAGTTATGAACAGGTCTCTGATCATAACCAGGATGCTGTGTTTGAGATACAGATGCCAAGAAATTCACCTCATGAGTTATGTTGAAGAGGTGAATCTTGACATCCATGTCGAGAAAAAAAAAATAGATTATGATTGTTAAACCCCCACCATAGCTCTTTGTTGTGCATGGAGCCTCATCTTTCCTCATAGTACTACAAAAAGTAGAGGAAAAAAGTCAAAATAGTGTAATAGAGGTAAGCGTTTTACAGCTTAGAAGCCATAACACATTAACTGCTGCCACAAAGAAGAGTGTCAGAAAGCTAGTAAACCCTTCCTTTGGACTAAGAACAAAAAAGGTGAATTTAACATTCTTCCCTGGCTGCTGAGCACAGATGCAAGACTTGTGCTTTAGCTGCTTTCTCATGTCATAAAGGTGCTTAACAAGCCTGTCCTTTTACTGATTTTGAAGCACAACACAAAGGCACTCCCAACACTACAAATAAGCGTCATCTAGTAGTCTTGGGTTTGAATGTCTCAGTTTTCACTCACAAATTAGTGCTGGGCAAGTCAGTCACTTATAACTGCAATGCCACTGTTCTGGGTGCCAAGATAACTTTGTCCAAGCTTGTAGTTGGTAATAACTTTGCTCATCCCCAGTCCACTCCTAGTGGTAACCTTTATTAAAAGATAAAAAAAAAAAACAGAAATAGGTTTGTTTCCACCACATTTTAATTACCTGGCAAACTATTTAGTACAATTGATTACATGGTTTACTTAGTATTTAAAAATGAACTGAAAACAGACCCTAAAGCAGAAGTGTAATGCAACCACTCAGGATTACAGCCTTGCTTCTAGGTCTGACACACATCATCATTTGACTTACATTAGTTATATGAAATACTATCTATACAATATTAACAACAACAATCAAGACATTGGGGAGTCTGATCCAAGCCATGGTGGACATTATGTAGGTCCAAGAATGTAAGAAGGCCCTAGGGTGGTGCATTCTCTTGTAAAGCATCTTTTTTTTAAACTGATCTTTTCATTTGGAATTGGGAAGGGTAGTCTTTGTGTGTAAACAATATGACCAGCCAATGTCCTGATTCAAAACATACACGGACTATCACAGGAGTCCATGTTTGTGCGGCAAGCAAGCAGAATACATTTTTTTTCAGCAGAATCTTCTTCATTTGATCACTGTCAAACAAATGGTGTACGCTTAATTAAGAGGGAGAAATGGGAAGGATTATCCATGTATGAAAGCCACTGACCCTTTGAATGCAATTAAAGGAGTATGGATTTGTACAACAAGATGAAATACATCAGTATGAGCATATTTTTTTAATTTGGTCATAGTCAAAATACTGGAGGTGTAGTCAGACACATAGACATAGATAATTTATGCAGCTTTTTTACAGTCAAAAAGGTGTACTCTACCAGAAGGTGCTTATTCTAAGAAGACCATTTTTGTGTGAAAAAGGTTGAGAGCATTATCTTTGTGGTATTTTATCTTTCAGCAATGTGCTGGATTTTTGAATAATCCGTTTACTTTTATATTTCCATTACAACCTACTGCTGATTTTCAGAAATTCTAATCTGATATCTGGCAAATACTCCTTAGATTTAATTCACAAACATTTTCATTTTACTCACTAGGAAAAAATAAAACACATCAAATTACATATGAATTATGGACTTTTCAAAGTGATATTTTAAACTAGATGAAATGTTCCAGTAAGGAAAAAAGTATTAACATTAAGAATTGGAACTCAGGATTCATGACGTAGTTGTTCTATCACCTTTGCACCAAAATACAGTTTATAACTATCTCAAAACATTTTGCCCGAACATTTTCTATAAAATACTGAAACAAAATGGAAGGACAACCTGACCACGAAACCAAAAATGGAGTTGTCAAATTTAGAACACAGCTGAAAATCTTTACAAGAGTATTTTCATAAAATATCCTTTCAAACATCTTCAGACTCAAACCTCTAACTTAAATGCCTGTATTCATAGCTAGCACAAAGTGCTATGCAAAATAGTGTGGGCATTGAAAACACACAGGGAGGACATGATTCAGAGACACAAGGAGTAATTTCACTCTAGTGTGAAAACAGAATGGTATGCAACAAATGCAAATGACTACAAAATTATATTTAAATGAAGTTCCTGACAAATAAGGTACAGTGATTAGGCAAACCGGTATGCAGCACTGTAGCATAGGCCAGACAAGAAGATGTGCAGCACAGAGGGTTATGGCTATGAGCTGTTGTTAAGCTGCTTTCTGTAGCTGAGGGTTTGATTCCCTAAGCCTCCATTTGTCTAATGTGTGAATCTGAGCATGTCAGTTAATCAGACAGAATCCTGGGGTGGTTGGGAAATTAGGCTAGTGTCCTCAGTGGTTTTCTGGACTGTAAGCATAATTACCTACGAATCTAGTTTGAATGCCAAGGACTGATGGTGTACAAGACACTATAATGTTTGTTGTAGAAACACCTGCCACCAAGCAACATGTGTTAGTGCCAGCTCTCAGAGCCGGCTCCCATGATGTACAAGCCATGACAGATGATACTGTTATGACTAACCTAACAGCATCTGACTGACAAACAGATTGTAGACTGCTTCCTTAAGGAAAGTTTACTTTAATTTGTGTACTTGCAGAATTGTGCTACTCATAAATATAACAAAAGGGGGGTAGAGACTTCCCATCTTAGTAGACACTAAAGTATGTGTACACTTTAACCATACTAGATACAGAGATGTTTTAGTGACCTGCAGGTAAATATAATAATCATCAGACTTGCATATCCTACATCAGTTCCTTGACATTACGCTGCAGCATGTGGTAGAGAAACCATTGATCCCAAGGACTGCGGAGGACAGACCCAAAACTAAACAGGAGTGTTACTGTGCAACTAATTTTCCCTGAAGTACTAGGAACCACTTGATTTTACACATACTGTCATTAGGTACAACCTGGTTCACTGTGACATATACACCACCTCTTCAACTGTCAAGTAGTGCGCAGTGTCCATGGTATTATCAATAATGTTACTGTGCACCATCCAGGCAGTTCTCATAATTCAGATATATGGCATATTTCTGATCTATACCAACAGTTCATGTGAAAGGACTTCCCACATTGTCATCTAGATACTAGATGCATATGTATGCTAGTACAGAGGCCAAAACATATATTTGCGATACAAGCAGATAACAGGATATATACAATAGTGTTGCTGTTGTGTATTGCAGGTGATGCTGGATAGACACTGGAACCATGACTGCTGACCCCAGTCCTAGTCTCAGTCCATTGTACAGATGGCATTTAACATTACAGATTCAAAAACACTGAATGAGGTAGAATGCATTTTTGGCTAATAACAGGGGATGATTCCACTGCCTTGATGTATCCAGTAGGACAGTGAAGTACTCAGCCAAATGCTTGTTTTGTGTGTCAAGCTGCAAAAAACATCCCAGGTTGATCCACCATAGTTGAAGGGGCAGCAGCTAAGTAGCAGGGTGGGCCATCAGATGATGAACATGCAGCAGCAGTACCACATGTGATTTATAGTTGGGTGTAAAGGATTGTGGCACTGACAAAGAGGAGGTATCTGGTCGACAACTATGGACTACAACAAAGACAACCAAAATAAAATGATGCATACATCATCACATTCAGGTTAAGCAATATGCATAGACTAGTCACATTGTGCCAGCAGCCATGAAGTGTGAATAACCATCGGATGAATTGTGTCCATGTCCTGGATGATGAACATGAGTAGCAGTGGTGCTCCATCACCCACACAATGGAAGTGAAAAGCACATGACATGGTGAAATGTCCCAGGTGTGGAGCATCATCAGTATCTTTGGTCATAAATGTGAGATTGACCATGTCCAGGACTGGTGGACTCTGTGACCAGAGCTGGCAGTGATGCAGTCTCAGGAACAGTCCATGTCATCTAGGTATGCTTGCCACCTCACATCCACACACTCCTCCTGCCAGAGACAGCCCAGCCTGCAGAGGCAGACCAGTAGGCAAAATGTGCCTTATCAAAGCATTAATGGATGAAATGTTAACCACCAGTGATCTCTGCAAGTCCCTGCATGTTGTCCTGCTGGCTAGGCAGATGCTACATGTCATCATGCAAACCATTTAGCAGACTCACCCTCTCCATAATACTATGGGTAGTAGCTGTGTGTGTCTGGATACCACCACAGCTCTCTTCAATGGGGTGTACGTTCATGTAAATGCACATATCATGTGGGCTGGTGACTCCTGTGTAACTTTGGTGGGGCTCACAGTTGTAGGATGTCCCAACAGCGGGGAGCCTGGGGGATACAGCCTGTCTTTCTAATCTACCTAGACTGCTTGAAAAAATTATCTGTGTTGAACTCACCCAATACATCACTATCTAGAAAACTCCTCATCCATAAACACTGGATCTGAAGTAGGCAGACTTCATTCGTCTGCAACCTGTGGGTATCGGATCCGATCTCGGATCCGAGCCGGCAATTCAAAAGCTTAGGCTCCGAGCTCCTAGCTCCTCCCTCTTACCCATAACCCCTTGCCAAGCCCTGACTGACCTCAGATTTCGTTTGCCGCTTTTCAAGAAGCAACGGAATTCTAGAGCTCCTGGCGTGGTTTTGAGATAAGTGTAGTTTTCTGACAGGAAAATTTTTCAAATTCTCTTTTTTTGTTATAAATATAGTTAGAGTTGTGTGTGGTTAAGGCTTTCCTCCCTCTTTAGTTAATTTTTCTCGGGTTTTCGTAGTTTGTTTGTGTGTGTGTGTGTTTAGGCCTTAGGTGTAATGTCTGAAGCCCCTAAGGCTGTCTTTTCGAAATGTACCGAGTGTGGCCATAAGCTGTCCCCAGCAGATGGCCACACTCGGTGCGTTAAATGCTTGGGGGTTGAACACCTGTCTTCTGGTTGTACCATTTGTGCAGGGTTCAACCCGGGCTTTAAGGGAACGGTGGTCGAAGTTGGTGCTGGCGGTCTTTTACCCCCAGATACTGCTTCGGCCTCTGCCCCCTCCAGTCAGCAACTTGTTGCTGTGAGTTCTCCCCCTCCGGCTGGGACTCAACCTCCCTTAAAGTTGCCGGAGGAAGGATTCTTCTAGGGAGAGACAGAAGGAGAGGCACAGGAGAAGCACCACAAGAGGAGAGCCGAAGCTTCCAGCTCGGCTCCTCCATCTAAGCGGGCTTCCCCTGTGCCTTCTAGCTTTCCTCCTCCTCGGGTCCACTCCCTCGGTTCTCTCCTGGACCCGAGGAGGAGGAGGCTAGCCCTTCCAGGAGGTCACCGAGACGGCTCTCTAGGTCCGCTTCGGTGGCCTCCTGTAGATCGACCTTTTCTATGAGCGAAGCTGATATGGACCGGATGATGAGGAAATTCATCCAGGCCCAAATGCAAATGGGAGTGCTCCTAGCCCCCCCCCAACCGGGAGGGGCTTCGACCCCTTTTTTCGCCCCCTTAGCTCCTTCTCCGACCCATACCACGGGTTCGGAGCTTTCGGCGCCGTGCAGATTTGGATCCGGGGGTGGGTCGGATCCGATTGGTCGGCGCACCTCGGATCCGTCCCATCCCTTGAGTGCTTCGGGTACTTCGGACCCGACCTCTCGGAGCCGAGGGCCGAGCCTCGGATCCGAGGGAGCTGGTGTGTCTTTGGCTCCGTCCAGGTCGGAGCACACTGGTCTCTCGGATCCGACGGTTTCGGCTCCGACTCCGATCCGTACGTCGGATCCGAGTGGGGGTCGGCTCTCGGGGCTTAGAGAAGCTGGCTCCCCCTCGGCTTTCAACGTTATGGAAAGGGCACTGTCGAGGACATCCGGACCCCCGGTCCCTGCCACGGCTCCATCCCGCACTCCATTGCAGTTGGGCCAGGCCCCCACCAGCCGGTCCCAGGGACAGCCCGCCTCGATGTCCCAAGTGGTTCCCTTGGAACATCCATCTGCTGAAGAGTACTCCTCGGACAGCCCCCCCGATGAAGTACCTCAGAAGCACAAGTGCAAGAGGAGGCACATGGACTCCCCTGAGTCCGTCACTGAAGACACGGACTTGGATGAAGGGGAAGGCTCCCTAGGTCACCCCTGAGGACGTCTCATTTGGAGACATCATGGAGATGTTAAGGATCAGGGGGTGGTCTGCCCCAAGGCTTCTTCGACGAGTCTGTGTTCTTGGAGGCATTCGAGGCGGGCCCTTCTACCTCTTGGGTGTCCCTCCTGCTGACCCCTGGTAGATCTTATATCTATCAGGGCGTGGAAGGATCCGGACACCATTGAGCCTATCCTAAGCGCCCGGACCGCATTCTTTCTCCTCCATCAGACCGCACCCACTGGAGTAAGGGTCCCCCAGTAGATGCCATGATGATGGCTGCAGCCACGAAGAGGGAATTGGCCCAGGAGAGTCCCTCCGTCCATCCTCCGGGCAAGGAGTCCCGTTCGATGGATCGAATTGGGAAGCGAGTGTTTAGTTCAGCGACCTTCTCCTTGAGAGCGCTGAACTACATGGCACATGTCATTAGGATGCAGCGAGATCTGATTAAAGAGTACGCTGCATCTCCCCGGAGTCCATCTCGAGTGAGGATAAACAGGTTTACTCCACCGAATGGCCACTCTCAGATCTGTATCCAATACATCTATGCGGCTGCTGTCTCATGCTACTGAGGGAGCCGCTAGAGCCAGCGGAGCAGGCCTTGTCATGAGGCGACAGGCCTGGCTCCGCCATTGTGATTTTGCTGAGCCCTTCAAGGCGACCTTCGCGAATGCCCCTTTCGATGGTTCTGCCTTGTTTGGCAAGACTGTTCGCGAGACATTAGTCCAGAGCGAAAAGGACGGGAAGACGCTGTCTGCCGTCGGAGTCCGCTTCTCAGCTCCCCAGAGGTCCTTCTCTAAGAACCAAAAGGGACAGAAGAAGATGTGGTTCCGGAAGTCGCAGCAGTCCCAACCTGCTCCGGATAACCAGTCCTTCCATGGCAGAGGAGGACGGGGAGGTCGTCGTGCCAGAGGCAGGGGGGCTCCTGGCAATTTTGGGTCCAGAGAACCCTTCTCTGAGAGACCCACGCAGCAGCCCTGAAGGGTTGCCCAGCTGTCCATCTCTGGAGGCAGTCGGGGGGCGGTTTTCGATGCACCTGACTTCTTGGGAGTCCATAACAACAGACAGTTGGGTGCTTCGACTCATATCCAGAGGATATTCAATACCCCTAATCAAGATCCCCAAATCTCGCAGCCTCCCAGATGTTCCACCCGACCAAAGGGAGGCGGCAGCTCTCGAAATCGAGCAGCTGCTAGAAAAAAGAGCCATCCAGCGCGTCCCCCCAGATCAAGCCGGATTAGGGTTTTACTCCAGGTTCTTTTTGGTGCCAAAGAAGACGGGGGACTTAAGACCAATTTTAGACCTTTCCCTGTTGAACCTGTCAGTAACCAAGCAAAAGTTCCGGATGGTCACCCTGCAATCTATACTCCCCCTTTTGAGGGAGAACGACTGGATGTGTTCCATAGACCTCAAGGATGCGTACTACCACATTCGGATGGACAGACGATCCAGGAGGTTTCTTCGCTTCCGGCTGGGAGCCAGTCATTATCAGTTCAGGGTCCTCCCCTTTGGTCTCACCTCAGCCCCCAGGGTGTTTACCAAGGTGTTAGCGGTGGTAGCGGCCCACCTGAGGCTCCAGGGATTACAGGTCTTTCCGTACCTGGACGACTGGCTCCTGACTGCATCATCAAGGCATCTTCTGTGCTCAGCCAGGGATTACTTCCTTCAACTAGCACCAAGGCTGGGCATCACGATCAACTGGGAGAAATCTTTTCTGAATCCAACTCAAATTATAGATTTCATAGGAGGAAGACTAGACACCAGATCAATGCGAGCCTTCCTCACCCCAGACCGTATAGTCAGCCTGAGGTGTCATGTGACAGCAATCCTTCAACCTTCACCAACTGCAGCTTCGGTCCTGAGGGCCCTAGGTTCTATGGCGGCAGCTATCCCGCTTCTAATTCATGCCCGCTTACGCATGCGGGTTCTTCAATGGACCCTTCAAGTTCAGTGGTCTCCTCTTTGTTCGTCTCTAAACGCTCCGATTGCGGTCAGCAGAGCGTGCAGGGACTCCCTTCTGTGGTGGCTTCTTTCTCCGGAGCCCCTAGCAGGAAGACCCTTTTGCCCTGCATTTCCCCGAGCCACAGTGACCACGGACGCTTCTTGCCTCGGGTGGGGGGGGGCATTCTGCGGGAAAGATTGTCCAAGGCACGTGGAATCCCACAGAGACGTCATTGCATATAAATGTCCTGGAAATGAGGGCGGTGCTCCTAGCGTTGCAAGCACTTCACCACGTTCTTCCTACAGGGACTATTGCGATTCAGACAGACAATATGTCCGTAGTCTGGTATATCAACAAGCAGGGAGGAACCAGGTCTTACCCCCCTTTGTCGAGAGGCCATGAGAGTCTGGGAATGGGCAATTTCCACCAAACGCTTTCTGATAGCAACGCACATTCCGGGAAAGTCCAACATCCTTGCGGACAAGCTCAGTCGCACCATCCTTTCTCCACACGAGTGGTCCCTCAATCTTCAAGTAGCGAAGAAGATTTTTGCCGTTTGGGGGCAACCCTGTTGCGATCTTTTTGCTTCTCCCTCAAACGCCAAATGCGACAATTTCTTCGCTCTGCTTCCCCCACCAGGGGAGTTCGAGGATGCTCTGGTGCATGCTTGGCCTCCCGGTCTCCTTTATGCCTACCCTCCACTTCCTCTGATGCAGAGGTTTCTGCAGAAAGCCAACAGTTTGGGGAGCAGAATGATTCTCATTGCCCCATTCTGGCCTCGACAACCTTGGTTCCCCTTCGTATGGTCTCACAAAATCAATCCACCATGGATTCTGGATCCAATTTCGGATCTCATCTCTCACCCTCTGGGAATGCCAGTTCCCAATCTGCGAACCCTGAAGTTGACAGCTTGGCTGCTCCAATTCCAACCTTAATTAGGACTCCCGGTATCTCTTCACCGGTCAAAGCTATTTTAGTGGCTGCTCATAAACCTTCCACCAGACAGGTTTATCGGAGTAAATGGAAGAGGTTCTCTATATGGGCAGGACAGAGAACTGTGGATCCTTTTTCAGCACCTATCTCTGCGGTGCTAGATTTTCTAACAGACCTCTTTCATCAAGGAGCCAGTTCTTCCACGATTAAGGTACAATTGGCGGCTATCTCGCATTATCACATTGGACAGGACACAGCTCCCCTTATGACAGCGAAATTATGCAAATCCTTTCTCAAGGGAGTTTTTTTGTTAAGGCCTCCAGTCAAGGAGGTTGTACCGCCTTGGGACTTGTCTTTAGTCCTGCAGGCCCTTACTGCTCCTCCCTTCGAGCCTGCAGCTTCTGCTGATTTAAAATTCCTTTCCTGGAAGACTGTCTTTCTGGTAGCTATCACTTCAGCCAGAAGGGTGTCTGAGCTTCAGGCTCTTTGTGTCAAACTGCCTTATCTTTCTTTCTTCCCTGATAGGGTGTGCCTCAGGACCAATCCATCTTTTCTTCCGAAGGTCTCTTCTGAATCCAATATTAACCAGTCAATCAATTTGCCTGTCTTTTTTCCCAAGTATTCAAACAAAGGGGAATACAAATTGCATTCATTGGATGTTCATAGACAATTACGTTTTTATATTAACAGGACAGCTGGCCACAGGAAATCAGATCAGCTGTTCGTCTCCTTTGCTAAATTTGCTCTGGGTAAAGCAGTGTCTAAAGTCACTCTATCTAAATGGATTGCTAATTGCATATTGCAGGCATATGACACTTCAGGCAGACCTGCTCCTCAGAGGGTTACGGCTCATTCTACTAGGGCAGTTTCTACGTCAGCCGCCTTTAAGTCCCGTGTTTCGTTGGATGATATCTTTGCGGCAGCTACTTGGGCCTCGCCTCATACTTTTATTTCTCATTACAAGGTGGATGTTGTTTCTAGAGGAAGAGCATCCTTTGGCTCAGCGGTGCTCCGGAACATCCTTCCATGACGGCCGCCCAAGATTCAGGTAGCTAGGGACTCTGTCCCACAGGTTGCAGACGAATGAAGTCTGCCTACTTCAGATTTAGAAGTTATGTACTCACCATAACGTTCCATCTGAGTAGGTGACTTCATTCGGATGCAACCATCCCCCCCTCCATCCCCCTGACCTTTATAGAGCGAGTATTTATGCTGTTTTAGTATACTGTGGTCAGTATTTGAGGCAAACTCAATCTGAGGTCAGTCAGGGCTTGGCAAGGGGTTATGGGTAAGAGGGAGGAGCTAGGAGCTCGGAGCCTAAGCTTTTGAATTGCCGGCTCGGATCCGAGATCGGATCCGATACCCACAGGTTGCATCCGAATGAAGTCACCTACTCAGATGGAACGTTATGGTGAGTACATAACTTCTAATTCTGGTCCAGCTGTAACACACTCACAGCACTATGGACCCTAACAGATGAAATACTACCACCTATGGAGAGAGGAAAAGCTCACTGGTGCCACCTTTATCAGTCTAACAAAAGCCTTCAGACTATGATGACTGCAGCATCCTCTTCTATCACTTACTACCACTAAGCTCAAGTCCTTCTTCTCTACCTTGGTTTCAAAACTACCTCACCATTCACCACTTCTCAGTTAAAATTCATACCTCCATTCCCCAATTAGCCTTCAAACATGAGTATAATAATGTTCCATACCTGCACCTCTACTAATCTCAATTTTCATATTCATAAATAAACTTTCTCTTGACCTACCTCATCTTCCCTTCCTTCTCTGTGCAGATGACTTGGCACGGTTTTGTACAATCAGCTAAGTACAAACCTCCAGAAAGACCTGCAAGTAGATTTTCTAACCCAAATCCAATGGATCTCTAACAAAAACCTCCTTATCAACTCCAACAAAATCAAAGCTATAATTTTTGGCAACAAAGAGAAATTTAAACACAAAACTCTTTGCATCTGTGTGACCACAACACTACCCCCATTGAGAATACTACCTCTTTTAAATACCTCGGCATTTGGCTTGACCTCTTTATTAACTTCTCACTTTCACCACAACCACACAAGGAAGAATGTTAGCTCTCTTCTATTTTGACACAAAGTAACACAGGCTGAAATCCACTGACCCAAATACGAAAATGTATTTAAAACATGAAATGAAGTAAGCGCTAGGTTAAAACATTTAGCCTAGTCTATATCAAATTAAAGTCAGGGACACCCTCACTAACTAGAACTAGAAAAATTACCTATCAAATACTTTTAATTTTAACTTGCTTGATATGGAAACTGTGTCATTTAAACCTGGAGGGGAATATGCATAAAGAAAAACCTGCCACCACATTTCTTTCTCTTCCAGGAATATCTTCCATGGGCCCCCCATCCCCACATTTTACTTGTTGTAATATTACAAATATATATGATTGGGGAAAAGTTTTGTGTGCCTATATAGTGCATTTTTCTCATCATTTTGCCACATTTCATATCTATGCTCATATATATCCTTTGAGCCAGTTTGCATTGAGTTTTGCCTATGTACAAGGCTGGGCACTTGGTACACATAGCGACATACACGAGTGCTTGGGTATAACAACTATATTTACCTTTAATCTTAATCCTTTTATCACGTATAGTAATACTAGTAGTTGGCAGAATAAAATTACACTGGTGGCACATACCACATGGATACATCTTTCCTTCTATTTCCCCATCTGTAGTTTGCTCCAGGAGGCCCTTGATATTCTTGCCCTTTCTAAAAACAAAGTTAGGTTTCCCTACCACAAATCCCAGCTGAACTGGGTTCACTCAATAATATAGGCCAATTCATATTTGATATAGACTAGGTTAAATGTTTTTTCAGAACTATATGTTTTAATAATTGTTTGCATAATAATGTTAGCATAATTATTTATATATGTATGCATTTTAAAAAAATGTTTCATACCATGTAGGTTTAGGCTATTTATTGTATGACAAATTTTCTGATTTTAGAACAGATACATATGTATTTTTTTTATTCTACAAAGTGATTTATATGAGATGCTTTTTTAGCTGCATCATGCATTTTGGTTAGCACAAAAAGTTTTTCTTTTCTTTGAGCTCATTAAGTTTAAGTGGGGTGTGACCAGTTGTGACTGATGTATACAAATTGCTTTGCATGCAGTTTTTAGTTGTCTGAAGAAGTCTGGTTATATATACCAGACAAAAGCGCTTACTTCGTTTCATGTTTTAAATAAATTTTCGTGTTTGGATCAGTGGATTTCAGCCTGTGTTTCTTTGTGTAAAGGTTGGTTTTCGTTTGTGTTTGTCTCTCCTATTTTGAGCTAATAAAATATACCCTGTTTTACTAATCCTCCAGAATGGCCACAGGCAAAGACATTCAAGTCGCCCAAATACAGCCCCTCCCACAGCCACATATTCAAACAAAACCAATGAAATATGTATATTACCCAGTCCCATAAATTTATTTATTATTTATTTAACATTTGTTAACTGGGAAAGTCCGACTTGGAACAAGATGATTTTTCAGCGGAGGCTGGGGAGAAACGCTCTAGATGCATGTCTTTGTAATGTGGGAGAAAACCAGAGCACCTGGAGGAAACCCACATGAATGCAGGGAGGACATGCAGACTCGGTATCCCAGCCGAGAATCGAACCAGAGAACCTTTTGCTGTGAGGCGACAACGCTACCGCTGTAGTGTAAAATACTGAAACAAAAAGCAAAATGGCTCCCTTTTCAACAAAGAGTTGACCTTCTTCTGGGATGCTAACTATTCAAACTCCTAGTCAACCAAACCTTCTTTCCATAACAGCTAAACTAGGCAACCTTCCTCTTACAGCCTTAGAAATCACAACCACTCTGTTTCCACACTGCAACCTCCAAAAAAACTAAACTTCATTGTATAGCTCACTACTTTTCTATGCTAGGTCCAACACTCTGGGAAATTATTTCCCCACATATAAAAGACACCTCATTTTTCCCAAAATTTAGGACTTGACTAATGGCTCACTACTTCTCCTCTCATTAGCCAAATATCATTGCCTCTCATTCACACATTTCACCTAACCTCCTACTTTCTCCTCCTTTTAACACCCTTACTATATCTCATGTGGCACATTCTTTTGCACCAATCTACACTTCACACTCATATAATCTTTTGCTTAACATAACTTCACTCCACTCTTCCCTGCTAAGTTAACATACAGCTATAATTATTGCACATACACCACACTTTCTACACACTTGGCTTGTTATATTGAAAATAATGTATATCATAATTGTATATACTCTCTACATTTTGCTTGTGGTGGTATTTCACAGATGTTTATTTTCATTATACTGTGTCTCTTACTGAATGTAATTCTGACTTTGTATTCTCTGGCTAAGACCACTGACTGAAAAGTTGTTAAAAGATAAGCATAGTCATCCAGCACTACAGATTTTTTATTCTGCATAACTTACTTCTATCACAAGAGGTGATTAAGTCTCTGATCATTGGAGTACACTAGACCTGATTTTTACATTTTTCCTGCTAATATCACAGATGTTGTGATGGGTAAGACTTTTCAGTGATCAACGTCCTAGTTTTACATTCTGGTGCCACAGCAAGATCCATAAAACAAATGATTTTGGTGTTTATGAAATATTAAGAAATTCAATGCTGAACATTCCAGCAGTGACTTATACACTCCAACACTCCATAAACTGGGCATTGCTGATGTAAATGTTTCTTGCTATGGCAGCACAATACATAAGTGATATATTTATAAAGACCCACCATCGTTCCACTTTGGACATGCTCAATTAGGATTTCCAAATCCTTGGATCACTTAGAGACCATATGTTGAACATCTAGTAATAAACAAAACTGACTGCTGACCTATGATTTTAGGAGGTTAGAAAACAAATTAATTTATTTTTCTAGAATACAAGGACACATTACTTTCTAACATAACATAAAACAATTCTCACAAGTTCGATAATACTATCGATCATCTCCCAAATCCTGAGCATATGCATATCCCTTTCCCATTTTCCTAAGCTAACCAGGCTGATATTTCTAACTGTTGTAGACTCCACTTTACAGATTCACTTCAGCAAACTGCTTTTAATAGATACTGGCTCTGATGGTCTCTCTACCCTGGGCCTGTAATCAAGGAGCCTCAATCCTCACCACTGACACTGGTGAGAGACGGTCACTAAAAACAAGAATAGATTTACACAGTATTTCTCAGATGCAGCTCTCTGCATCAAGCACAATTTCCCCAAGAGCATACAGGGAACTCGCTCCAGACGTGGGATTGGACTCTCTGACTCTGCAGATACCAAACAAGATTAATTTTGGAGCACTGTGTCCCAGTTCCAAGTAGCTGACACACCCACATCTGGGTATTTGATTTCCACACACACACACACACACACACACACACACACACACACACACACACACACACACACACACACACTCTTGGAAAAGGCTGGTACAGATTTACTAGTTGTACCCCTTCTGCCCAGACTATAAGGTAACTCCGCTACCACCATTCAACCACTCCCAGGCTCTTACAAGGCTATCCACTTATAATGAGTAAAATCATTAGTAATATAAAAGGTAGAGTGTAACCAAAGCAACAAGGCTTTTCGGAGTGGTCACAACATCACTAAAATAAGCACAAATACTCTCAAGATGTTAAAAGTAGTCTCTAAAGACCAGCCACAATGAAAGGTATAAAATATTTAATAATAAATAATAAAATAGAAAAGATGAAAATACTAAATATCCAAGTACAAGTTTCAATCACAGGAGAAATAAAAATAACAGTTGGAGAGATTCTAACAGATGCAGAATAGCAATATTTAATCTCGCTGTGTTTCCTGATTGTCTAAAGAGTAACTGTTCTCTAGCTAACTTAATTCATACAGCTATGCAAGAGTAGATGCTGAGATGCTTACTTCCACAAAGCAAGGTGATGAGCTTCAAACTAAACTGGACTGACTTAACTGAACTGTGATAACTGACATAGATCTTTATACTAGGTCCTAAAGAAAACAAAACAAACTGTTGGGAGAATTCCATCCTCTCAGTGCTGGCTGTGGAATGACATCATATTTGATCACCTGACTGTGGTACAATACACGCCCAGAACTTTGCTAAGATCTGCTACAGTATCTGAAAGGTATAGAACAATTTAAAACTGCTACTCTTCCTTTCCAGAATTCTGTTTAAACATAAACCTTTAATCAGTTATAATAACACTGTTTATTTATTTATTTATATTTGTTGACCGGGAGTGTCCGACTGGACGAGGCCCGGGGAGAAAAGCTCCACAGTTAAAATAAACAGACAGTAGTTACATTGGATTACATAGCGATTAACAATTTACATAGCAATTACTTACAACATATTTACAGATGAAGAACATAGTACATCAGTAGACAACTAGAATCTTTATCTGTGAAGTACATAACAGACATTAACAAATGTTTCAAGAAGAAGTTCCTGCTGTATAATAAGTACTAGCTTATGAGCATCTGAGCTTGCTATAATCAAGGTAGTTAGTGGAGTGGAAAGAAAGGTAGTGGTTGGATGGGGAGGGTGATATTAGAGTGGGAGTTGCAAGGGCATAGCCAGCATGTTTTTAGGTGCGCTTTTAGTAAAGTTTTGAAGTGGGTGCATGATGGTATGGAGGTAATTGTGGGTGGGAGGGAGTTCCATAATTTGGCTATGGTGCAAGAGAATAGTGCTTCACCAGCAGAGTTATTGGCTTTAGTAATCTGTTGATATATTTTAATACAAGCTATGCTGGCATGTTATACATGCACTGCCCTATTCTCCCTGGCACAGATGACAATACCTCACATAATCACATCAGCATATCATCATTTTACAAATGTGCTGTTATTGACCTGTTTCCATATTTAAATTTGTTACTTCAAACATCTGCAAACTCCCTTGTAAACTGAAAACCTGAATTAGTCTCCATAAACAATTTACTACCAGTAATCTTGAAAGCTGAAGCCAGGTCTATGACCTCACCAATATCAGTACTCCTCATCTGCACATCATTTGCACAATCAAAGAAAGGAGGGTAAATATAGGCCTTTGTAGTTTTTCTACAAAGGAGACATCCTGAATACTCTCTGCAGTTGCCATACTACTATCCTTCTGTTCTTCCTGTCAGAAAATGCATTCACATTAACCTTCTCCAAAACTTCATTAATAATAATCTAACATCCACCCTGCAGTATGAATATATATGTGGTCAGGGCACAGTCAATCTTCTACTCGATGTACTGAGCATCTCTACATGTATACAGACTATAGCAAGACAATTGAATTGCAGTTCTTAGACCTCTCTGCAGTATCTGATATGATCAACCCCTGTCATGATGGGCTTTCCCACACTACCTGTAGATGGTTCACCACCTACCTTGATGGCAGGATGCAATGCATCATATGGGATGATGTAATTACTCCTCCCACCAGTGATTACTTGTGTTTCATAGAGCTGAGTGTCTTGCCTATTTATCAGTGTATTTATTAACATGATAGTTGAGCACCATGGTGATGCCAAAAAGGTTCATTATGCAGAAGATTCTACCACCCTTCTTGGAGGCAATACATCTGCCACCATAAGCTTTACATTTCAGAGCACACAGAAATCCATTGAGCTGTGGCTGAATTCTGCATGGCTATAAATCAACAAACAAAAACCAAAACCATGTTTTTAACCTGCAGGGATTGAAACATAGAGCGGTCATTATATTTCCAAGGCAAAAACTTATCTATATATTATTTTAATTGTTCCATTTGTGAAGTTGCCTTTTTCGTCAAGTAATTTAGACTGAGCATTAATAATCAGCTCAGGCTGGATAAAGTTACAAGTATTTTAATAACTTGGCCAAATCACAAACTCAGATGTTTTTGCAGAGTTACAGATTTCTTACTCTCAGTTTTTGACTTACTACTGGATCAATTTAATCTCTTCTCTGTTATTTGCATGTATTTAGTAAACTTCAGCCTCTCCTTCTGTACAAATTAGACCTAGGCTATAACAGTACTGACAGATTTGCAATGTTTGGGCTGTTAGGTTACAAATCATTTCCTTCTGGATGCATTTGGTTGGAGACATATGGCTAAAGTGAAATTCAGCTGCAGAGACATAATGGCTATCACAAATATCCTGTGGGCTCAGATAAGCATACACATGGGAAAAGCTTGCCACACAGAATCTGGCTCTTTAGAACCATGCATAGAGCTGCTCTGTAGAACTCTAGCAGTATTCATAAACAACAGGCAATGGCTGCTGCCATGAAACTGTGAATTACACAACTGAAACATAATGTGATTCCAGAGCATGCAATACAGATGAATTGCATTATGTATTCAAGGTAGGTACCCTTTGGTGGTCATAAGAAGTATGATCATGGGGAAGCATGGGGAGCTGTATCTATGACATCCCTGTATCTCTCCAGGCTACTTCAATCTCTAGGTAGAAGAACCTGAAATATTTGCAAGTAAGTCAGGAAAGCAATGCCTTGGAAAACAGGACCCTAGTACTACAGAACATAACATGACTGTTATTTGTGGATCACTGTGAAGGATAAGAGTTGGGTGACACAACAGGTTACACATCAAATACTGATGTGCACCAAATAATATTTTCTCTCTAAATAGTTTCATACATAAGTACCAGGCTAGCTGCCCCTGCAGGCATTTGAAACCTAGCCAGTTTTCCTTTTTATGCTCGAAATAACCTATCCTATTTAGTTATAGCTTGGCCTTACCCATCCCATGGTCGATAATTATATATCACCCCTCATAAGAATAACTCAGTTCATACTATATATATTGTGAGGGGACCCATGTATGGGACAAAGCACTTAGAAGCTGCCGCTGTCCATTAGTAATGCAGGAGGCAGTCCCTGGGGTACATTCTCTGTTACCCATCTATAGATCTAAGTTGTGCTTGAATATGGGACAGGGGTGAACTTAGTTTTATGTGGATGAGAAGACCGTTCCACAGCAGTGGTGGTATCTGTGAGGTGCCCCTCCAAACTGTTCTGTTGATGTTGCAGAACAGGTTTAGATACCTAGACAGAGTATTTCTGATGCCATTTGACTTGCTTATGTTCAGAACATCCATCAGTAATGACTCAGAGGATGCCTTGTTTCCCATTCACACATCACCTCTTAACATTCTGTAGGATACTGCATATAATGACAGGGCTTTTAGTTGGTCCAGGACAAGTTGCTTAGGCCTTGTATCCTTTTAGTAAGGATCTCTGTGGGTGTTCTAATTGTTGCATGTGTCCGGACAGATCCATGTCAATGGGGGGATTACATTCAATGACTAGCCTATTGAGGACTGAGTAAAGTAAAACACAGGGGGTGGAGGAACTTCCTGACAGTCTGGGAAGACCGACTCATTACTTTGGGAGAAATTTGCTGTTACTGTTAATATTCACTTTGGAATCTACATGATTCAACTAAAACAGTATATTTGGTGGCAAGGACAGTTGTGTGACACACATTCCACAAAGCTGTGTTCTGTATGTTTCAACTTGAGATGGGTGCTTGGCAATGCATGTCAGGTTTACTGCATTCAGGAATATCCTCAAACTAATCAGGCATGGTGTTCTACGCTTTACTGGCATATATAACAAGTTAATTCTTCCATCCTCAAATTATTTGGCGAAACTTAGTTGTGAAATCATATATACCACTAAAAAGGCCTCTGAAGGATTAAACATTTCATTGTTATACCTCATATTCAAACCTTCTTTCAGAATCTCACTCTTTCAGACAGATGACTCAAGCTAAGGGCAGTGCCTTCTCCTGGGCATAGACTGTTTCAACACCTGGTCCACTGTTTGCCAGCCACCCCTAAAAAGAGGAAATTATGCCTTATGTCCTTGAAGAATTAAGAAACAAACATTACATTTTTGACTTGTTGATCACTGTGATGGACCATGCATGTGGGGAGGGAGGGGATGAAAAATTTGAGATGGAGACCAACCACCATATCGAAGTATGCCAAGGCTGAGGCACAGTGCTCCTATCTTCTCATTTGATGGCAAACACTGGATGTGAGCAATGGACTGTATCAGTCACTGACTTGGACTAAGGATGGAAAGCAGTGCCTGGCTAGGCTTTGTGTCTACAGTGGCTAACCATGGAACAGAAGGGTGTGTGTATTTACGAAGTCTATCAACAATATCAGCTATTTTTAAAGCAGAGCATATTAATACAAATAAATGCTTATTCATCATGCCATCACAAATTTTCAGAAACAGAATCAACTATATGGCAGATAAATACTACACTACAAACGTTATTCCCATTAACACTTGCATATGCAGACCAAGGCTCTTTCTCTTAAGCAGGTTATGGAAAACCAACACATTTTTATTTAGCTGATAAGTCTTAACATACTGTGTTCAATTTTGCTTCATCCAGTTTAGAATGACCACTGAAGAGAGTCAGTTAACATGCTGACTGTAGCAGCACATTCTCAACAACAACAAATTGAATTTGTGTCAGTTCAGGCAGTATCAAGAATTATGAAAAGATAACATGCTACATGGAATTTAATGAATGCTGCTACAGTACAGAATGGCATAGATGGAGTTTAAGGTCTTTTGACTTGAAAGGGCTAACTGTGAATGACAACTTGGCTGTTTTGAATGTTGTGGAAAAACGCTCCTTTGACAACATAAAATAAAAGAGCACTGAGTCTGAGTCTGAATATCCCTTACCTAATCTCCTTTGACAACATAAAATAAAAGAGCAGAGTCCGAGTCTGAATATCCCTTACCTAATCATTCAATTACTCATATCATAGCTGTCTTAGATCAGGAAAAATTAAACTCCAAGTGATCCAAGATATGCAATTATCTGTGGAGGGATGGACTGGTGGATTCGCTAGCTTTCTAGATGAAGTGCTAGTGTTGTGGATTTGCTGTTAACATGGGGTGTATACATTTGGGTTTACCAAATCTGTATGAGGCTAATTCTCCTCAGATGTTTTTCAATATTTCTGGTTTAGCATAGGTTCACAGGTAGGTACTAGGCTATTGGCCCTAGGGCCTATGTAAGCCTAGCCAACAAGGTTCTCTGGCTCTCGCCACCCAAGAAAGTTAGTTTCCTGCTCCCCTGTCGAGCAGAGCCACAGAAGTGATCCCCGGGGTGAATTTCCTAATTCCCATCCACTCATCAAGATTTTTCTTGAAGAGTGCTAATGAGGAACTCTGCTTGACATAGATAGGTAGCTTGTTCCAGAGTATGGGAAGTCTCCGGGACAGGAATCTATCCCTCCAGCATGTACTATTTATTGTGGTGACAAGGTTTAGGTCCCTAGAGCATGTATCCCAGAGGGATTGGGATTTCCTTAGCTGTAGCATGTCCAACAGCTCTGGGTTTGACATAGCTTTGTATGTCAGGCAGAGATCACCTCGGAGTAGGCAATATGCTACAGAGTAAAGCTGGAGTTTTTTTGAGAAGGGCAGCATAGGACATCTGTTTGAGGCCTGTAACCCTCTTTGTGAGGTACTTCTGTGGCCTTTCCAGCTGTTGCAGATGTCTTGTGAGGTACAGTCCAAAAGGGGCATTGTACTAAATAATGGGTCTAATGAGAGCTGAGTAGAGGGAACAATGACCTCTTTTTTCCTGGATGAGAACCCTTTTGTGATGAGGTGTCCCACATAGAAGGATTTCCTGACTACTGTGACACTATGATTATCAAAGGAGAGACTACTGTCCACCTGAGTCCCAAGGTCTCTTATCACACCACTGGCATTAAGTGGACTGCCGCCTACGTGGTAGTTCATGGGAACAGAGTTTTTACCAAAGGGGATGGCAATGCACTTTTTGGCATTTAGCTTGAGGCCATGGCTCTGACACCAGGCATCTGTCTCAGTGAGGCCCTTCTGTAGGATGTCCACATCATTTGGGGACTCGACTATGGCACCTAGTTTGTAGTCATCTGTGAACTTCGTCAGCCAGAGGCCCTCTGTGTTAGCCCTTACTTCAGAGAAGTAGATACCAAACAAGAGAGGATCCAGGACTGAACCCTGTGGTACTCCATTTGTCACTGGTTTGAAGTCAGATTTGGAGTCTGCAACTTTTACAGTGTGGGTTCGGTCAGTGAGCCAAATGGCAACCCATCTTGTGATGTATGGATTTATAACAAAATAATTGTAGCAAACTGGTGAAAATAAAAACTAAAAACCACAAATTCACCAGTAGGACTAGTAGACACAAGTTTATTTTTCAGATTGGCCTTGGCGAGGTCAAGATAGGCTGTGTGAAATGCCTTACCCTCGTCTACGGCTTTGGTGACTGTTTCAAAGAAGTCGATCAGGTTCAGGAGGCATGCTCTGCCTTTCACAAACCCAAACTATGTGAGGTCCAGAGTTTGGAGGTTACCAGTGTCTTTGTTTATGAGTTCCACGATAATATGTTCTATGGCTTTGCAGACCAGGCTCACCAGGCTAATAGGGTGATTCCCGGGGTGCATGGTGGCTCCCCCCTTGTGGAGTGGTATAACTGTTGCTGTGCACCATTCAGTGGGTACAAAGCCTGATGCAAGGCTATGATTGAACATGGTGCTTAGATGACGGGCCAGTTCATTCTGAAGTTCGTGTAGAATGCAGCCTTGGATGTTGTCCAGTCCCATGGAAGCTGTGTTCTTGGCTTTGGAGAGTGTGGTTTTTACCTGCGCAGTTGTGATTGCAGGGGCTCTGCATTCATCCGGTATAGATATGGACCCTTTACAGGGTGAGGGGGGATAAAGTTAGCACTGAACCTATCAGCCAGGATGTTGACGACATCAGTTGGTTCTGTAATTTTCGTACAATTGTGCTGTAACTCAGAGCAGATCTGGATGTTGCCACTGAGATTCTTGACATGGCTATAGAATTTTTTGTGGCTGTCCTCAGAATCAGTGGCAATCTTGTTTTCACAGCCAGCTTTGGAGGATTTTATGAGGGATCTCAGTTTCTTACTGAGGCTGACCAGGGAGCTCCTCCACTGATGGGAGTTTACTCTCTTCTGCAATAGTTTCTTCCTTCTGTTGTAGAGTTTGTTTATAGCAGAGGATCACCAGATTGGCTTCCTTTTTTGCAGGATAGCGTCTTGGTTCTGTTAGGGATATCACAATCCATGCACTCATGTAAGTGCTTATAGAGTGCATTTGTGTAGGATTCTACAGTCATAACTGTATTGCCCATCTGCATGGATGTCGTGAAGTTTGACACTTCTGTCTTAAGAAGCATGAAGTTGGCTTTGGAGAATTTTTTTTACAGCGGTTTCTTTAATGGGGGGTGGGGGCGGGATGTGGATATCTATGGTGATTAGCTTATGGTCGGATCTGACCAACGAGGAGTTGACTTCAGATGTGGAACACCGGTCACTCATGTTGGCAATGACTAGGTCTAGGATATTGTTGCCCCTGGTGAGGGTGTGGATAAGTTGATCCAGGGCACTGGAGTTTATGAATTCTAGAAAGTGTTGAGTGAAGGAGTTGGTACATGAGTAGTAATTTTTCCAGTTAATGGTGAGGTAGTTGAAATCGCCCATTATTAGGGTGTTTGGTTGAACCCTAATATTTTCCAGTATATCAAGAAAAGAGGAGTGGGAGTTCTGGGGCATGGTGGAGGATCTGTAGCAAGCTACAATTTGGATAGCAGTTTTGCCCAGAGTTAGATGCACTTGAATAATTTTGGATGCATTATGTTGGGCAACTAGCCTGGAGGTGTGGATATCCTTAATGAATATGGACACACCTCTGCCTTTGGTGTTCCGGTCCAGGTTAGATGGCTGAAAGGTATGGTATGAGTTATAGCCTGATAATGCAGGGGTGCTCTCTGGAGCCTTAAACCAGTTTTCAGTCACAGCACAGATATCGATGTTCTCCATTTTAAGGAGTGCCTCGAGTGAGTGCATTTTGAGGTTTAGACTTCTAGTGTTGAGTAGCATTACTCTCGTTTTTGTTTGCCTGTACCTATTACGGTAGTGGGTTTGTCATTTGAACCCTGCTTAAAAAAGGCACTATAGGGGCGGCAAGACCCTTAGCCAGTATCAGGAATCCCAGGGGAGACAGGCGCAGGCTATCTCTGGCAAAGCATCGTGGCCTGTCGACCATGTCGTCCCAGGCAGACAGATACTGGATCCCCTTAGAATGACACCAGAAGCTTAGCCAATTGTTGAAGTCAATCATTTTGTCCTTGTGCTGTGGTATCATTCTGGGTGAAGGTAATATGCAACTCAGGGCTAGGGTCATACCAGCCTGGACTACAAGATCGGAGAGCGTGTCCATGTCTCTTTTCATGTAGTCCAGGGAGGTACATCTCAGGTCGTTTACACCAACATGAACAATGACTCAATCATATTTGTACTTGTTGTGGAGTGACCTGAATGCATGGGTTATGTGGCAGATCCTGGCACCTGACAGGCAGCTAACAATAACATTCTCCTTGTCTAGTCTGGTGAGTGCAACATCGGTGTGCCTGACTATAGAGTCACCTGTGACTAATGTGTTGGGTACATTGTTTTGCCTTATGGGCTGTGGTTGAGTGGCACACCGAGTCTGTGAGTTATGTGTCTTTTGGGTTGTGTTGAGGGGTGGAGGCTGCTTGCGTTTCTGCTTTGGAGGTCTTTGTTGCTTGGGAAGATTATCATCGAGAGCCTCCGCGAATGTTTGTGTGTATCTATGTGTGGGTTTTGGTGCTATCAGTTCTGTGTGTATGCCTTTTTAGGGTTCAGGTGCACTGCTTGGTTGGCTGCCTTTTATCAGTCTCTACTGCTGTCTCCTGTTCATGTTTCTTCATTATGCCTACATGGTCTCAAGTTCAACCATTTGCCCATTCTGGGTTTGGAGAAGACTTTGCAAAGTCAGGTTATGCAGTGGTCAAAACTTTGGTTGGAATAATGGCTTCAGTTTTCTCTAGTGGCTGTGTTGACTACCATAATGATTTAAGCATCTCCTAACGTAGGTATTGTTGAACCTACTGAACAGACTGATGGCTATATCAGAGATCCTCCCATTCAGCTCCAGAAGGAGTTCTGATGGTAGTAACAGGGCAAAAGACAGGAGCTGTTTGGCTTCAGGCTGGTACTCAATTTAATTTATAGAGAACTTCATTCAAAGCACTTGTTGCAATACTCTCCAACGTATAATTTAAGAGAGATAAAACATGAACCTACAAATGTTTGGAAAGTGGAACAGATTCACCATTCATCTTAGCAGAAGACTGATGCAGATTAGAACTCTGCTGTGCTGCTGTTGTCAGATTCTTGAATATATCTGGGTTCTGCCTTGAACCTGAACACAAATATGCTAGCCGGAATCTTTGTAGCATTACAGGTGTGACAGTGCACTTTTTTTTTTATAGCAGGTCCTCACCTTTTGCAACTAAAAACATAATAGCACTTCCATGGCACCCTCCCACTTTTTCCACACACAACAGAAATATGTACGTGTGTGTGTGTGTGTGTGTGTGTGTGTGTGTGTGTGTGTCTCTCTCTTTCTACGCTGTGAGCATAGATCTCAGTGATCAGTTGGAACTTTCCCCTTTGGGTCATGGTTATACTCTGTGTGCGTGTGTGTGTGTGTGTGTGTGTGTGTGTGTGTGTGTGTGTGTGTGTGTGTGTGTGTGTTTCTGATCATGTCAGCATGCATTTAGAGGATGCTTTCTCTTTTGACTACAAGTTGCAGGTGTCACATTTCTGAATGCTTATGCTGTCATTTGCTTTTCTTCATAGGGTTTGACTGCATGGCCACTGACTGCTGTGCTTGGTGTTACCATGGTCAAAGGTGTTTGTTGGCTTGATCTTGTGATCTATTGTAGAGTGTCTCAATACCAAGTATTGCCACTATGTACCCCCACAAAAACTGTGAGGAAAACTGTAATAATCTGGGAAATACTATGGTTACCTCAGAGGGAAAATATGATGATGCCATCTCCTGGTTCAAAAACTACCTAGAGGGAGGAAACAAGCTTTTATGTGGCAAAACCAACTCTCCCCCTCCCTACCAGTCTCCCTAGGAGTACCCCAAGGCTTCATCCTGGGGCCACTTCTTTTTACCCTCTTTACTAATCAGCTCCCAAACAGTATTCCTAAAGCCTCAATAGTGCAATATGCAGATGATACCACCATAATATGCGCAGCTAAATCAATTGACATCATTCACTCCCTAACACAAGAATGCATTTCCCTAGCAGAAACTTGGATTACAAACCAAAGGCTCATTCTGAACCAAAGTGAAACAAAGCTAGTACTCTTTAGCTCCCACAGAGCCACACCTCCCACTGATTCTTTCTTCATCTCCTCCTTTAACAAGACCACAATCACCCCCACAAATCATACCAAACTCTTAGGGGTTGAAATAGATAATCACCTTACATTTGACCTACATATTTCTATAACCATAAAAAAGTACATAAAAAACTTGGCCTACTGTATCACAATAAAAAATTCCTCATTGACCACTCCAAAACTACAATAGCGAGGACTCACCTACTATCCACCATACTTTATGCCTCCCCCATGCTAACAAATATCCCCAAATCTGACCTAAACAAACTTGATAGTTGTTATAATAAGACAGCCAAATTCGCTACAACCTCTCCCATCAGAACACATCACTGTGAATGCCTAAAAAACTCAATTGGCTAGAAATACCACTACTACTTCAACTCAATCAACTACCACTAGCCCACAAAATAATACACAACTCTGAAAACACCCCAGCCCTACAAAATCTTTTGTAACCCTATACAACTGCCAGGCCCTTGAGGTCTAGCACACAAACCCCCCTCAAAGTAACCAAATATAAAAATTAAGCTGTTAAGTCTGTCTACAGCCACTGTATAGCAAAAACCTGGAACTCCCTTCCTGCCCACATAACTGACAACAAATCCCCATCACAGTTCAAGAAACTTGTTAAAACTCACTTTTTGAATAATTGACTGTGCTCATGTATCCCCCCATGGCTAATGTCTCATTAGAATACTTCACCTAACTTAAGTAACTCTGCTAAGCCAACCAATCATAGTACTGTACCCACTTAGGACTGTTAATCTACTGCTCATCCCATCTCTCTAGGAGTTAGGAGAAACTACCCCAGCAATGTTGAGCTTTCGATAAGCAACTAAAACCAGGAGAAGACATATTGTAAATCAATTTGTTATCCTTCTCAACTAAAACTAGGCGAAGACATATAGTGAATCAATTTGTTATCCTTCTCAACTATAGTGAGCATCATTTGCTCTCTTGGAGCCTTCGTCTATGTCCTCTACTTTTACTCTTAATAGTAAATCTATCACAGGAATCCTAAACTTAGGAATATCTTCTAAAATGTATTATATTATATTGTAGAGAACCAATGTATCCAATCTGTTAGTTAATATGTATGTCAAAGTCTTTTCTATGGAAATTGTATGTCAAAAGTCTGTCTTTAAAACTATGTTTTGTAAAAAATTGTTCTCTTGGAGCTTTTCTTCCCAGGCCTCCACTTAAAATGGACTTGTAACCCAGTTGGACTCTCACAGTCAATAATAAATAGATAAATAACTAAATGAAAACTGAACTAGCTGTATAAGAGCTTTATCAAATTAAAACAAAATGTGTGTAAATATTTGTTTAAAAGACAAAATTAAAAGAGGTTACACTGTACTTGCATTTTCAATAAAATGTAATATATGAAATAAAATACGTATAAATAGAAGTTATGTCCTTACCATAACGTTCCATGTGGAGTGTTCATCTCGCCTTTGTTCTTACACATGGGTTCGGAGCCGATCCTTGGCTCCGTGTCGGCCTCCTGCAAGCTCTGCATCGAAAAGAAGCTCGAGATCACCTAATACCCACAATCCCCCTCTGCCTTTACCTCAGATCTAGTTTGCAAGCAAACCAGCCAAAGAGAGCACACACACATACCAAAACTTTACATAATGATAGAATATCTATATACATATATACATATATATATATATATATATATATATATATATATATATATACACAAGTGTATCACACAATACAACTATTGCAACTGCAGAAGGAGAATACTCCAGACCAGGCACCAAATCGAACGTTCTTCCTAAGGGTGGGAAGGGTGGGAGTGTAAGAACAAAGGCGAGATGAACACTCCACATGGAACGTTATGGTAAGGACATAACTTCTATATGTGAGAGTGTTCAATCTCGCCTTTGTTCTTACACATGGGTAGCGTCCCTAGCTCCATGATCCTGAGGAACTCACGGGAGAACGTTCTTGAGCACAGTGGAACCAAAGGTTGCCCTATCCCTAGAAACCCTGTCCACTTTGTAATGAGAGATAAATGTATGTGGTTTAGCCCAAGTAGCAGCCGCACAAATCATGTCTAATGGTAAGCGAGCTGCGTGAGCTAAGGTTGTAGACACTGATCTCGTAGAATGTCCTTTAGGTTTGATCGATAAGGTTTGATTAGAAGCCTCATAAACGTATGTGATACAATCAGTTAGCCATTTGGAAAGAGTTCGTTTCGTAACTGCTACACCCTTTCTGCTGTCAGCAAAGGCTACAAACAGTTGATCAGATTTCCTGTGACCTTTTGTTCTATCCAAATAAAATCTGAGTTGTCTATGGACATCCAATTTGTGCAACATATACTCCAATTTATTAGAGTGATTTTTGAAGAAGGTGGGTAATTCAATGGACTGATTAATATTATTAGTGGAGCAAACCTTGGGGAGAAAGGATGGATTAGTGCGAAGGGATACTCTGTCAGAGTGGAAAATTAAATAAGGGTGTTTAATAGAAAGAGCCTGAAGCTCAGACACTCGCCTAGCGGATGTAATGGCCACCAGGAATAGAGTTTTCCACGATAAAAATTTCAATGGGCAAACTGAGGCTGGTTCAAAAGGGGGCAACATCAATTTAGAAAGTAAGAGGTTGAGATTCCACGGAGATGTAGGAATTCTAACTGGTGGTCTGATATGAAAAGATCCCTTTAAAAAAGCTTTACAAAGTCTGTGAGCCATAATAGGCGCCCCACATTCTTCCACATGAAAGTTAGAAATGGCAGCCAATTGTACTCTTAAAGTAGCAGGAGAAGCTCCTTCATGAAACAATTCTGTCAAAAACTCCAAGATCTTGTTCAACGGAGCTATGACAGGGTCCAAATGATGTGAATTAGCCCAGAAGACGAAACGTTTCCATTTACTGGTATAGGTTTTTGTAGTGGAAGCTTTATGAGAAGCCACTAAAATATTCTGAACCACCGGTGTAAGGGAATCAGACCTGGCTAGAAAGGGAAGCGGAGCAGCCAAGCTGCTAGATGGAGTGATTCGAGAGATGGGTGAGGAACTCCTGACGAGTGGGTCAGTAGATCTGGCTCTGGGTCCAGCATCCAAGGTCCCCGAATGCGGTGATGCAATAGAAAGGGGAACCAAATTTGAAGAGGCCAGAATGGGGCAATGAGGATTATCGTCCTCTGAAGGTTGTTGGCTTTCTGCAGAAACTTTGCAATCAGGGGAAAAGGAGGAAAAGCATACAGGAGACCCGGGGGCCAATCGTGCACCAGCGCGTCCCTGGGGACTTCCCCTGGAGGGGGTAATAGGGCAAAGTAGCTCCTGCATTTGGCGTTCATTGGAGACGCAAACAGATCACAGGAAGGCTGGCCCCACTTGCGAAATATCATGTTCGCAATTGACTGTTTGAGGGACCACACGTGAGGCAACAGTATTGCTCTGCTCAGCCTGTCGGCTATGACGTTGGATGACCCCGGGATGTGCGTTGCGATCAGAAAGCGACCCGTGGACTCCGCCCATTGCCAAATTCTCATGGCCTCTCTGCATAGTTGATAAGACCTCGTTCCCCCTTGCTTGTTTATGTACCAGACTACGGACATGTTGTCTGTCTGAACTGCAATAGTCCCTAGAGGAAGAAGGGGAGCAAAGTGTTGCAACGCTAAAAACACTGCCCTCAACTCCAGAACATTGATGTGCAGATTGTACTCCAGATTGGTCCATTCGCCTTGGACTGTCTGTCCCTGAAATATGCCCCCCCACCCTATCAGGGAAGCGTCCGTGGTTATCGTCGCTGACGGAGTGGGTAGCACAAATGGTCTTCCGCTGGAAAGGTTGCAAGTCTGAAGCCACCAAGTTAGGTGTGATTTGCATGTGTTTGGTATCAGAATTTCGTGTGTCAGAGGTAGTTGTTGGAATGACCATTGTGCAAACAGCAGCCATTGTAGAACTCTCATGTGCAGTCTTCCCAATGGTATCGCAATGAGAGAAGCTGCCATGAGACCCAAGACCTTCAGAACCAGCTTTGCCGGGGATTTTTTGGACGACAGAAGGAGAGAAATGTTGTTTTGAAGTGCGACTATCCTTTCTATAGGAAGCCTTAGAACCAAATGATGCGTATCTAATTCCGCTCCTATGAATAAGATATGCTGTGATGGCTGTAGTAAAGATTTTTCGAAATTTACGGAAATTCCGAGGTGAATACAAAGTTGTAGGGTGTAATCCCTGGCCTGTATCAGTTGACGCCTGGTGGTGGCAGACAGGAGCCAGTCGTCCAGATACGGAAACACCTGGAATCCTAGGCGCCTCAGATGAGACGCTACCACTGCCATGCATTTGGTGAAAACCCTGGGGGCTGAGGTCAGACCAAAGGGCAGGGCCCGAAACTGGTAGTGACTGGCTCCCAGCCGGAAGCGCAAATGATCCCTGGACGCCCTGGCCATTTTGATGTGGTAGTATGCGTCCTTCAGATCTATTGAGCACATCCAGTTGTCCTTCTGTAGGAATGGAAGGATCGATTGAAGCGTGACCATTCGGAACTTTTCCTTTTTGACAAAGGTGTTGAGGTTGCTCAGGTCCAGAATCGGCCTCCAGTCCCCTGTCTTCTTTGGAACTAAAAAGAACCTTGAGTAAGTCCCGAATCCTATTTGGTCCGCTGGGACTGGTTGGATGACTCTTTTTTCTAGCAGCTTTGAAATTTCTATAGCTGCTGGGTCTCGCAGATGGGGTGGTACATCTGGGAGTTTTTTCTTTGGAATGGGGGTGGATAGGAATGGTATTTTGTAACCTCTGGTAACAACGCTTTTTACCCAGTTGTCTGTAGTAATGTTTTGCCAGGCCTGAGGGTATAAAGCTAAGCGACCCCCGACTGCCTCCAGAGCAGGACAGTCGGGCCTCCTCTCAGGAGTGCTGGAAAGGTTTGCCAGGGGGGCTATCCCTGTCACCTTGGTTTTGCGGACCCTCTCTGCCGCCAGGGCGGCGTCTTCCACCTCTGCCCCCTCCTCTGCCTCTAGAGGGGGCATCACCCTGTGTGCCTGGGAAAGATCCTTGGGGTTTTCGAAACCACATTTTCCCACCACGTTGCCCTTTGGGGTACGGTCTGGAAGGGTGGAAAACGGACTCCGACAGCAGACAGAGTCTTTCCCTCCTGTTCACACCGGGTAAGGGTCTCCTTTACTTTAGGGCCAAAAAGTGTGGCACCATCAAATGGGGCGTTAGTAAAGGAAGACTTGAAGGCTTCCGCAAATGAACATAAGCGCATCCAGGATTGCCTACGAAGAGCAATCGCTGAAGCCGCTGCCCTACTCGATCCCTCGGCTGCGTATGATATCAGCCTCATGGATGAGTTAACAATGGACGTAAGGGTATTTAGATGTGCCGAAACTTTCTCTGAGACCGCAGCATCTGTAGTACCCTGGAGGGTATCTCCCAACTCTTTGACTAGATCCCTCTGTAAGCGTGTAAAATGAGTCAAATAGTTCAGGGACCGCATAGAAAAAGCCGCTGAACTAAAAATGCGCTTCCCGTATCTGTCCATAGTCCTAGAATCTCTGTTAGGCGGATGGACAGATGAGGAAGACTCCGACATCTCCTTTTTCGTGGCCGCTGCCACCACCATGGCGCCCACTGGAACTCCTTTAGTGAGGTAAGCCTTGTCTTGGGGTGCAGTGATGTACTTATTAGGCTTCCTAGGGACCGGTTCCACCGTGTCAGGTGTCTCCCACGCCCTTCGAGCAATCAACTCCATTAACTCATCGAAGGGCGGAGTGACCCAGGAGGAGGAAGGGCGAGCACCAAATGCCTTCAGCAAGACTGACTCGTCCTCAGAAGGGGGGAGGGACTGCCAATCACCTCTCTGCTTCAGGATCTCCAAGATGTCAGAAAAAGAGACATCTTCTGAAGGTGACTTTGGGGACCCTTCTGACTCATCCAAGTCAGTATCAGATGTTAAAGATTCTTGTGGAGAATCTAAGTGTCTCCTCTTACACAATCTTTTCCTAGGGACCTCTTCGGGGGGAGCATCCGAAGAAGCCTCCGAGGAAGAGGGGGCACCCTCCAGGGGTGGCTGAGACACCGGTGCTCGACGCTTAGATGTGGCCGTTGGTGCAGAGGAAGATAACGGTCCTTTATGGGGAGGAGAGGCTGCTTCTACTGATGTGGTTGTCTGGGTAGACAACACCTTCCTCATGAGATCGAAGGCCCCCGGGTCCCGAGTCAAGGAATCTCCCTGTTCCGAAGAAATGGGAAGAATCCCCGAGACAGGCACCGAAGGCATCGACCCCGAGGACGGAGCCGAATCGATCCGCGCCGAGGCCCCAAGGGGAAGAGTCGGAACCGAAACGTCGGTTCGACTCTCGGCCCCGGAACCAAGGACAGACCGTCGGCTCCGAGACTCCGGTACCGGATTCGACGGAGTCGAGGTGAGAGGAGCAGACCGAGAAAAGGACGGTTCTGGCCCCGAGGGCTCCACAATCAGTAGATCAACCTCTTCCGCCTCCGAAGACTGGACAGGTCTCGGAGGAGGAAGGGATGGAGATAATGGGAGGCCTTCAAGTTTCAACACCAACTGGGGGGAAACCGAAATAAGCTTGGATAGGGCCGAATGTTCCAATAACTTCTGCACCACACGGTCCACATCGATATCGGAGAGCTTAGAAGAAGAACGGGTCGAAGGAATCGAAGACGGAGCCGACCTCAATAGTGTCGAGGGAGGGAGCTCCATCACCGGTTCCAAGACTCGAGGCTCGGAAACTGACAACAGTTGAACACTCGGCCCCGAAGTCTGTGGAACCGGTGATCTAACTTTAGTCGAAGAGCTCGGAGCCGATGACTTGGGCTCCGACGTCTTCGATTCCTTCGAGGACTTGGATGCCTGGTCAGAAGCATCCAGAGCCTCCTGAAAGGAAGGTTTTAATAAACCCCTGTCCATTAGTTTCCTGCGCCTATCTGTCATGACCCTCCCACTGAAAGAATGACAAATAGAGCAGTCTTCTTGCAAGTGGAGAGGGCCAAGACAGTAGACACAGGAACTATGGTTGTCAGTTACTGACATTTTTTGCCCACATTGGCAATGCTTGAACCCTGATTTGGCCTTTTCAGACATGTCAAAGTAATTAGAAAGATAGTCAAATCCAGAAAAAGAGTCAAGTCAGGTAAATTTGTCAAATCCAGTAGTGTAGTCAATCCGGTTGTCAAATCCAAAGAGGGGTGGTAGGCCCCGAAGAGAACTCTGACTAAGTTTTATAACTTTAACGGAACCGAGATTCTCTTATACCTTACACACTCACACAACTTATTAAACAGCTTATAACACTAAAGTACCAGAGAAAAAACAAGAATAAAATTCTAAATCTTATCTGAGGTGCTCGAGCTCGACCCAGTGATGTGAACGCTGCAGCGGCAAACTAGATCTGGGGTAAAGGCAGAGGGGGATTGTGGGTATTAGGTGATCTCGAGCTTCTTCTCGATGCAGAGCTTGCAGGCGGCCGACACGGAGCCGAGGATCGGCTCCGAACCCATGTGTAAGAACAAAGGCGAGATTGAACACTCTCACATTTACATTTGTCATTATGAAAATGTATTACAGTTTAAAACTAAAACTAAACCTTGCTATACAAATGTTTGTAAAGATGGCTGCTTCAAGTTTCTTGCTTGTTCACATAATGATGATGGTTTATTTGGACAGTAGTCTGTTGGGATTCTCTTTTTCTTCCCATCCCCCCAGAAGTATGCAACTGTGGAAACAGGAAGGCATCTTTTAATATTCAAGGTAAAGCCACAACAAATCCTGTGTGGGGTATTTTGGAAATAGACACAACAGCCTGTTAAATCACGTCAGTCAATTAAGGAAGTTACTGCAGTCACCTACTGCAGCAAGCCCTTGGAGACAGAGATCATCTGCTGTATTGTACTACTTGTAAAGACTCCCAAAATTCTATTTTTGACTTAAATACCAAGGACGGTAAGAACATAATGGTATCTTTTTGAAAGACGGACCAAGATCTAGTTTAGATGTTAGATTTTTCCAAACATTATCTGGATGAATGTTTTACTTTCAGTTCGTTGTGCAAGATCTGTATTTGTGTATTTATTTGGAAGGGAAATGCTTTAACTTATTTATTTAAATAAAACGTTATTCAAGTTAAATGCTTGCTGCTAATGTTTTACTTATTAGACTAAGGGTTTATGCAGTTTACCAATTCCTGTAACTGTGTGGTATTGACCCTTTAAGGGGCGACTGTTCTAAACCAATTTCTACCATTTGAATATTTAAGGATTGGCTTATTTTAAGGGTAAAGAAAAAAGTGTAATCTTGTTTTGCTAATTTTAACTTATAGCAGGGCACCTTAAAGCTTAGGAATGAAGGTATTAATGCTGTTGAGCTATCATCTAACCCCATTCTTAAAAATAATGTGTGTGTGTGTGCGTGCGTGTGCAGGTGTGTGCAATATAATTCTGGTCAAGTACCAATTACTGTAAGCAAGGAAACACTGTGAGAGACTGTGCTCAGCTTGAAGTGGGTGAAATCCTATGGAATCAGTGATTTTAACTCTGATCCCTAACAGTACACTGCAAGGCTTATTTAGGTGTAGCAGGTGTTGGCCATTACCCAAGGCAGCAGTGCTCACTTACTATGCATCATTAAAGACAACTGCCCTTTTATATTAATGGGTATCCACTGTGGGAGTCAAACCCCATACTGCTGGTTCTGTTATACATTACATATTGACAGCAACAGTGTGGAAGTTAAAATCCATAACTTCTGTCCATCCCATATTAATTGGTAGGTAGCAACTGGATCTTTGCATCTTGTAAATTTTATTGTATAGCTTGTAAAATAGTTATGCTCACCAAAAAAGTGTGTATACCCTTGCAGTCACTTGGTGTGGATGTGTGTATGAGTATATCTTGCACTGCAGTTTTTTTTTCCATATGCCAGCATGTCCAAAAAAGGACATGGTAACAGCCTTGTGTGCAGATGGACTGCTGTCAAATGAAAGTGGAGACAGCCAGGCAGTGTCTTTAGGTCTACAGTATGCAGCAAAGTAACTCATCCATTACAAGAAGATTCCAGGACTCAAATGGAATTAGAGAGACTACAGACAGCTATGCAACTCCTGGAGCTTCCAGCAGCTGAGAGAGTGATGCAGTTTGAGGTACAAAACGAGAGATGATATAGAGATGGGGGGGTACAGAAGAAGACGACAGAGGCACTGACGGCATGTGACGTATGCTGTTTTTTCATCAAAGGCACAAAAGTAATGCGGGGGGGGGGATAACCTACATGACAATTCATCTATCCATAACCCCCTTTTCCCATTTTTTGCACAGGGAGACAGGGTGTCACATCAACAGTGACCATCATCTAGTGCCAATGTTTACACTATTGTGTGGCTAGCCTTGACACATTAAAAAAGTAGATAAGAATGTCAGCATCAAATTGTTTCCTCTCGGTTTAATGCCACCAAGTCGTTTGGGTTTCTAATATCATGACATTAGCCAAAGTGCTCTTTGCATCACCCACAATGTGCCCAATGAGTCCTTGTAATTCATATGGAGTTACATGTACCTGTAGCATATCTAAATTTAACTGTAAATTCTTTTTAATAGACCTGTCGCTCCTACTATTATTGCAACTGTCTGGGTATTCTTCTTTCACACTGCTCTCATTTCTGCCTTCAAATTCTGGTATTTTATGACTTTGTATTTCTCTGTTCATAAGACACTGCAATCATTGGGTGTAGCAATTTCAGTGATCAATGCTACTTTTGTCTTTTTTTCCTGGGCTACTATATCTATTTTTCCTCATCTATTTTTTTGAACTGTTGGTAATGGGTGATCTCACATGATATAACCATCATTCTCTACAATGCTTTGTAGTTTGTGTTTCCAATGCTTCTTAAATACTTCAGTATTAAAGTGTTTGCACAACCCCAGTGCAACAGTCTTTACACATTATTGTGCCTTTCAGTATACAGGCCTTCTGCCATGAGTATATCACACCCAGCAACAAGGTGCGACTGTTTCCAGTTCTTTTTCGCAGAACCTGTATTTGTCTAGTCCACTATCCTGAGCTACTATTATTAACTTTTCATCTTTTGGTTTCAATTTACTGCTCCTTAACCATTGCCATGTCAAATCCTGATCAACTTAAGAATGTTCCAGGAGATATGTGTACCTGTCGGTTTACCTTTACATGTGCGTATTGCACAAGGGCGAACAGAAAATTTCCAAAAGGCAGTTTGCAAACGCTGAACGGAAAAAGGTTAAAATGTGCAATGAATGTATGCACAGTGAGATTCGCTCATTGCACAATCGACATTATGGGGCAGATTGCACTATAGTGGGGATTGGGAAATGGTTTCTTTCCCCACTGTAGTGCAATCTCGGAGTTAGAATAATAAAGTAGGGGGTGTGGTGGGCGCAGGGGGGCTTTCCCCCCTGCATTACCCTTTATCTAATTTGTTTTTCGAAATTAATGTTCGAAAATCAGCGAATCGGCTTTTCAATTTGCTGATTTTCGAAGATTTACAGCTGTCGCTGTTTTAAGTTTTGTGGTTACGATTCGCTCATATGAGCAATCACACCACTGTGTTTCGCTGTTATGAAGGTAAACCGTACCTGTCACAATATTTATGCCTTTTCCACATTCCTTTCCTTCTCGTCTGATACTTATCCTTATATTCTTTCTTTTGTTTTTTGGAACATTCAGTTGCTGCCTGATTTTTGTCTACTTCTGGGTTGATTTTCAGTCAACTACCTAAGTATTGACAACAATATGCTTCTGCTAAACAGAACAGGGAAGTCATCTTAGACCTCTTCTCTTCATGTTTTAAAACTTTCACTATGTTTGGATCTATTGAGTTAGCTGATATATATGCAGTTCCACAACTGCAGATCTATATGAGTAATTAATTTTGAGGAGGCCCATACCTTCTTTAGAATGAAGAATATGCATAATCTTGGTACTTTTAATTTATATTTATATGAATATCTTCTAAGTTTTTTTCTGTCTGTGCTGATATCCTTACTTTATTATTAGTAATACTGTATGACATATCCTTGCCTGTTTCGATACTGTGAGTTGTTTTTACCACTTCTATCTTTTTGAGTATTTTTGTTGATCTGTACCACTTTTCTGTATTTTTCTAATAGTGATACTTTTTGTCTTAATTACTTTACAGTTGTCTCTGTGTGATGCTTCCATGGTGGCATTTTGTTTCTTCCCTTATTGCTCTATGTTTTGAGGTAAGATTTTATCTGTTATTAATTTAGCTGCACAGTAATATAGCCTATTTATTTCTGTTAAGTTCTTCTTCTTTTGGCTTTTCCCGGTTAGGGGTCGCCACAGCGGAACTCTGGTCAGCTAATGATTGGCAGTAGATTTTTTTACGGGTGCCAAGGTGCCAGCTCGACACTCGACACTCAACCTTCAACGAAGGCATGCCCATTCACGCATGTCTTTCGAACACCACTCGACTGTGTTAGGACATGCAGACTCTACACAGAAGGCACTCCAGCTGAGAATCGAACGGGAGAACCTCTTGCTGTGAGGCAACAACGGTACCGCTGCACCACCTCGGTTTTATCATAAAAATTTCTCTTAATAGCCTTGATTACTGTGTTCATCCGTTTTATCAGACTTCTAACATTTTGGGTCTTATTTAACTTATGTAATCTATTTCTTTCATTGATCTTAATATGTCTATCCATCTCTATTAAATCAAGCAGCTCTTTCCTTAGACCATTTTCTTCTAAAATGAGAGTGCATTCTTTGCTCTCTGTTTCCTGTGGGCATTCTACATAAAGTTCCAGAACATCTTCCTGAGATATATCCTCTTCAGATGCATCCAGTGTCATCTGCTGTTCTTTCATATGTGAACCGACTGGCCCATCACTCCACAACATTACCTGTATCAGATTTGCCACTGTTTCCTACTCGTTCCCTTGCTGTGCAATTTCAACTAAATTTTTGACTGGACTCCTGCAGAAGAAATCAGATCATCATCATGTAACAAGTCTTCAGATGCCTCCCGCTCCACCCATTTCTCCTTAGTTTGGGGACTCATTGTCCAGTCATGCTGTGATATTACCTGTGTTGGATTTTCTATACTAAATCCTTCACTTCGCAGGTAATCCATAACTTCAATTTGTTTCATTAACTTCTCCATTACTAATCCTCTTTTCCACTTCCCCCTTTGTTTTCTTATTTTTTTGTATTGTGAAATTTTCCATATCTGGATCCCTTTGCCTGTATCTCTCTTCAAATATCTTCAGTGCTGCTTTTTTGTATTGATTAGTTTTACTTTCTCCTTAGCATGAATATTGCACCATATCAGATTTTTTTTTCTTTCTCATGTCCATATTTCATCTTCAGATGTATCTTGCTCCACCTGTTTTTCCTTCATTTGGGGACTCATTGTTCCATCATGCTGTGACACTATCCATGTTGGATTTTCTACTCCAAATCCCTCACTTTGCAGGTAATCCATAACTTCAGCTTCTACTTGTTTAACTTCTACCTTACTAATCCTCTCTTCTACATTCCATTCCCCTTTGTTTTCTTATTTTTTTGTATTGTGGAATTTTCCATAATGGGTGCCCCTTTGCCTGTATTTCTCTTCAAATATCTTTGGAGCTGCTTTTTGTATTGATTAGTTTGGCTTTCTCCTTTCCATAAATAATGCACCATATCAGATCTCTTTTTCTTTCCTATGTCCATGTATCTTTGTTTACACCTTTTAAAATCTCTGGATTTTGTTCTTTATACTTTCGCATTTTTACACTTCCTCTGTCACTTCTTTTTACAGGCAGCACAAAGTTTGTCTATGTAGTGTTTTTCATGTATCTGTTGTATTAATAAATGCAAATGTGCATTTGAAGCTTTTGACAGTTTTTCTTCTGCAAGTATTTTCCTTTCCTCTACTTTGTCTCTTAGTCTTTCTGAATATCTTCTTTCTGGAAATTATGAGCTTATTGTATATTATCAATACATAATTTCTTCCCTCTCCTTAAAAGTTCACTCTGTCATCTTTATGGATCTTTGTTGGCCTTCCAGTTTTTATGTTTTTTTGTGGACTACTACTTCCTTCTACACCAGTGGGCCACCTTCCCCCTGAGCCTGACCTAATCACATTGTAGGAATGATTCTGTGTCTTGAGGATTCAACATTGCCATTTTTCCAGTCTTAACACCAGTGAGTACTCCAAGATTGGGAACTTTTTTATCCTGGAACCTGTGCTCCCAGCTGTCTTATTTTTTAGCCTACTTTACTCCATGATATATGCTATATAAGATGCAGTCTATATCCAGCAGTGTCTTGGTGAGATTTTGTGAAAACAGGGTCCACCACGTGAAGGTACTCACTGAGACATTGGTATGAATTCAGTTCCAGCAATACTACTCTCCTTTTCTTGTTGATTTCATCATCTCTCCATTCAGATCACATGTCCTTAGTACAAAAAGGGAGATTACTTGAAAGTTTTATCTGGGTGTTTGAAAGGGTGTGCAATCAAAATCAAATCGAGGAAGGAAAATGGGCAGGGTTTTAATTCCTCTGCTCATGAGTAAGAAATATATGCTATGTCAAAAATGTCAGATGTGCATTGTCTGACTTATAAGGTTAAAAACTGCTTATTTGACTGTATTAAATGGACTCCTTAAGATCTCAGAAAAGCAATCGTAGGACAGAAAAGGCAGATGACAACACTATAGGGTTGTCACCTTTTCAAATGCCCAAAGTGGGACATTTGTGGTACAAATGTCAGATTTTGCAGGCTGAAACATACCCACAGCCGGTACAAAGGACATGACTTCACTTTTTTGCCTAAATAAAAGCTTATTTTTCTAGCATTTTATTTGCTTATTCTGTTTCTTGTAACATGTAGGTGTTTCAGATACAGAATAACTGTTTTATGTAACTATTACATATAATATAGGAAATAATTTTGCCCTGAAATCTCAGGACATTTGCCATTTTTACAATTTTTTTTGCAGGACACAGCTGCCCATACAGGGACTGTCCCTTGCAAATTGGGACAGGTGTTAACCCTACAACACTACTGCCCACCTATAATTACTCATGCTACAGCACTACTTTTGAAATGCTAAGCAATAGTATGGCTAGGCAACATACACTACTTTGCCTGAAAAGATGACAATCTTGTTAACAGGTTGGCAGTGTAACTCTTTAGTGGAAATGGGCAAAACAAGTGACTTCTGTCTAGCCAGAAGGCCACAAATGACTAAGAAGGGGTACCTAGCATCACATATGGTTATAAAGAAACTCTTGGGGCAGAATAAATCATCACAGCTGGTTGCACAGACAAAACAGGAAACACTGTCTCAAGTGCATGGCAATGTCTTGGAGTAAAATGCTTCCAGTGTAACCAGATGGAACACAGGGACAGGATGAGTAAGAAAGACATGCAACAGAACTAATAAAGGTAGCAAGACAGTAGTGATAAACTGTCTTGAAACTGTAAATGATCTATATTATTCTAAGGGCCTGAACTCTATCCTGGCAGATGGCAGAGAAACCCGAAACATCACCTACTCAGATAGTTCAGTCTGTTTACAGTCATGTGAGGGGATAGATTTCCAGATGTCAGCGTTTGATATCCCAGCAGTGTTTGATATCATAGTGCTCAGTATAAAAGTAGCTATAAGCAGTCAAACTTTGAGGGAATCACATGGGAAAAGTAGCAGAGGTGAGACTTAACCAGTGTCCACATTTCCAACCGAGATTGGTAATATGGCCACTTCAGAAAAAGAACTAGATGGTAGTAAAAAACATGAACCAGAACATCAGCTGTCAAATGATACCTGACCTCTGAAAGTAATTATTTCAGGGGAAGAAATTGTTGCCAGGAGTAAGTCTACATCTGTCACACAGCTGCCAGAAGTACTAGACTTCCATCAGGAGACAAAGTGGTAGGATTGCAAACAGAGTTAACTCAGGCACATCTCAGACTCCTGATTACAAAACTTGATGGAAACATCCAATGGGGCTCCTAATCGTCAAGGGGACAGAGAGAGAGTACGTATTCTGGAAAAAAAAGCTGTTGTACAATAAGCAGACTCCTAAATCCTAGGCCAGAAGAGAAATGATGCAGTTGTTAGCAATTAGGGCCTATCATCGAGCACTTCTAGCTATAGCTCATCATATTTATTTTTCATTATATGAGCAAAAGCATACAAAAAGGGGGACTTATGCTAAATTTTTATTCTCCAGGCAATATAAAAGATATGAAAGGGTATTGCAAAGCTTATGAGCAGTGTCAAAAGGCTGTTAAAACAGGAAAGAAAACACTATGTTTTTGCATTGCAGTAGGACTCAAAATTATGTGGGTATATTAGAGAAGAAATTAGGCATCAGAGGTGTGGAGTCTGAATGAAAATATTTCCCCCTACAGCCAGTATGAAGAACTTGATTTACTGGAAAATATAGGTGGGTCACTGTGTAGCTGCTTTATATAACATTGTTTGAGATAGTGAAGGTTTTTGTAAACACATGATGATATTCAGACTTATCATTTAAAGACATTAATGTTCTCTTATTTCATATAAGATTTGTGACTTCTATTATTGAATGGTTTTCCTTCAAATTATCCTGCTGAATTATAGTATTGTACCTGTGGTTTGAATTTACTAAAACCCACCATTTTGATAAAAGCCATTGGGTTTATTATTTTATTTTAAACACCTCTCTAATTATGCTTTAGGTGCCACCATATGGTAGTTGGGTATATACTTTACATTCCTTACAAATCTGCTTGTGCAGTAGTGTAAAGCTATAAGGTTCATTATTCTACTGCTTCAAAAATTAAGTTTATTTTTTGAAAGAAAGCAAGTCACAATATACTGATTTCACTGAGTGGTAAGCATACTAAAGGAAGATTTTACCCCTTCTTCATTTTGAGTGTTTACTTCACATTTCGTTTACAAAAGCATCCCACTGATTTACTGCTTCTATCCTGCACTGGATGATTACGTATTTATTTTCTGTGAAAGAGTGGGAATCTTATTTCTCAACTGTCCCTGATCTTACAGAATGCCCTGGATTTTGCCTTATATTTTGGTGTGTTCCTAACAAAATTTGCGGTTTTATGGCAAATAAGGACTGCAGAGATTTATATTTTAAACTTTATATCCCTCAGAAAGTACATATTAATACAAAATATGTTATTTTAGCAACTTTATAAGTATAGAAGGATCATTATTTAAAATCTGTCCCTGATTTTGGACATTTACCACATTATTTTTTAGCTTTGTTCCTGATTTTTTTCAGCTACGTGGTTGACAGTTATGGCTGGAAATATTCTGACTGATAAAAGAACACATCAGTGTTATTTAAATTTTTACACTTGACTGTGTAGCCGTATCACACAACACCCTTTACCTGATTTTGTAAATTTCATGTGAAATATATGAATAGTCATTTCCTGCCTAGAATGGATAACCCTTTGAAGAGTAAGCTGCAACTAAACTGGACTTGTCTGTGACTGTGTTCTTTTTTGGCTATGAAAAATTACACCCTTTTTTCACAAGGAAGTCACCATGGAAATAATTAACAGAGTGCTGTTTTATTATAGCAGAAACTGAGCAAACTTTCAAAAGGAGTTAGTACATATTTTGCTTGAAATTGTAGTTTCTTGGGTTCTAAACAATTACCCAGAATTCATTCATGCTGTTAAAATAAACATTCTGTTTGAAATATATTTACTATTTTTCCATTAAAGCTTGTTGCTCTGAACTCCCCTGATACATCTATAAGGTTGCATCCAAAAGTAGATTCTTATCTACTGTGCTATGAAGATTGGTTTCACTGCAAATACTCCTACTGAAGTTTAGTTTTCTTATTAAAGATTTTAAATCATAATGTGTCTTTATGACTGATATAAAACAGTAATGCAGATGAACAGCACTACACATTACAATCTGTCATTTCATTATGTATGTAATTGTAATTAACACTTCTTTTCAGATCTGAACGATTTATCCAGCATTGCCAAAAAAAATACTACTATTTTTCCATGTATGGATAGTCACATGGTTTTACCCCTTGTAAGAGCATGGGAGCAAGGTCTTTGTAAAAGAGCTGGGCATAACTACAGCAATATCAGCATGACAAAAAAAAAAGAGTTTTACAATAAAGGAACTTTAGTTCAAAGCACAGTTATCACAGGTACGGGAACATTATTTTTGGATACAGATGCATTATGTAACCCTAATCACTTTAGTATCAACCTAATCTACTGTCAATTCAGGTAGATGGGCTCCTGATTTGCTGCACTGTCATCATTTACACCAGAAGGTAATGTTCCTACTTGCACATGAATCTGAGTACCTGGTTCGGTGGTGGATCTAAACCCTTCTTATCTTCCTGGCATTATAGCCAGGTATGCAGTCTGATAAGTCCAGTAGAACAAATAAGCTTTGATAAAATCAAATTATGACATGCTATTAATTCACTTATCACACACAGATTTGATAGAATTACAGTGTTATAAAATATTCTGCTTGCTAACAAGCAAGCATTCCGTGGTGTGTACATAAGCTTTAGAATACCATTGAAAAAATATCATAAAGAGGGGATTCTCATGCACCAAATCTCTTTCACAGCTCTTACAATAAATCGAAAACATTTGAAAATCCTGGTAACTATTACCTCCATTATCATGCTGTCTGTAATATGAGACACTAAACTGATATGTATCTGTGTTCTAGAACCTCATCAGTGAACAAGGGAAGAGAAAATACAAAGGAAACCTAGAAAGTACAGTTATGTAAGTTAGACTTACCATAACTGTGGATGTTTGAATGTTCACTGCTGCAGTAGATTTAGCCTTAGCTATATGGGTTATATCCTGCCAAGGATATAACAACCGACCAGCTTCCAAAGCTTCAGAGTACCTTCCATGCGCTGAAACTCTCAGGCAGCTCGAGATGAGCTGACTAAAAGACAAGTTTGGATGTGAAGTCCTTCAGAGCTTTCTTGCCAGTACAGAGAGGGAGGCTGAGCCCTAAAAAGACAATGCTAGGAACAACAAAAATAAATGTCTACACCCTGGTATAAAAGCACACCAAAAAATGAGGAGGATGGAGGGAGGAAGCATGATCATTCGAACATCTACTGTTATGTCAAGTTTAACTTACACAACTGTACTGTGTTCATCATATTGACTACCACTGCAGTAGCCTTATGTATATGGGTAGATTACCTTAACTAACTACATTTTGGAGGTGGAAAGAAAAAGTCCAGAAGTCCCTGGAGAATGGTCCTACCAACGTTTGATCTGGACCTACAGAAGGAGTCATGATTATAGTGCTTTGTAGAAGCATGTACAGAGGACCAAGAAGCAGTTCTACAACACGTCTAGAATCCAATCCTTTCCAAAAAACTAAAGATGAAGCCAAGTCCCTGGTAGAGTGGACTTTGACCCTGTCTGGAATAGTTTGTTATGGTGAATAATAAACAGGTAATAATAGCCTTAGGCAATCACTTGGAAATAGTCTGGTTTGACACAGGTTATTCCCTCTTCTTACCTTTACAAGAAATGATCTGAAAAACTTAGTTCTGTCAAGATAGTGCTCGAGTTGTCTGTTGATATCCAAGGTATGGAGCATCATTGCTACCTCCTTTTCAGGTTCAGGAATGAAAGCAGGCAGATGAGTAGCTTAGTTTCAAGTAAACTTGGATACCACTTTAGGTATAAAAGAAGGGCTAGTTCACAAAGACTTGGAGAGGTGCTGAACTGTGAGTAACTAGCTTTTCCAAATAAAAAAAGGAAAAATAATTAAATTAATTATTTCATTTCTGCTTAAATATTTGAGCTGCACTTAGTGACCGGTGTGATAATACTACTTTGTACTTTTTCTGTTCTGTTCCATCTGTTTGCATTTTTAAGTTTATTCTGGGAACTTTAGTCTTGTATTTTATTAGTAGTTGTGGGAAGATTGTGTGTTCTGCATTTTTCTGCACTTGTATTTCCACAAGTACAACTACCTGTCAAAGGTATCCATTTGTAGTTTAAATCCTGCTGGCTCATATTCTTGTTGTTTAATTCACAGTTGTGGCAGAACTGTGCACTTCTGCGAAATGTTGAGCCTTAGTCATTTATTATTCTATCTCTCCCTTCCTCAACACCTCCACCAGCATTCCCCAAGGATCCATACTTGGAACAATCCTATTCAGTATATACATAAACAATTTCTACTCATTGCTATCTCAAGGATATGTCATCCAGTACGTAGACAACTCTACTATTTTCTGCTCTGCTAACTCTATATCAGACTGACATCAACTAACTCAAAATTCCTTTTCCTCCACTGAATCCTGGATGCACAACCACCACCTAGCCCTGAACCATAATAAAACCAAAATCATACTTTTCACCATTAGGAAAACAACCATTTTAAATAAAACCGAGTTCACCATCTTTTCTCATAATAAATCATTAATTGTCAGTCACAAAACTTTTCGGAGTCACTATTGATGAGCACATGAAATTCGATATGCATATACAACAAAACATCCACACATATTAAAGTAGGAACACTCTACAGACATTATCACTTCCTAAGCCCATCCACAAGAATATCCATAGCCACTACATACCTACTACCGACTCTCATCTATGGCATCCCTCTACTTACTAATATCCAAAGCTCCTCCAAGTCCAAACTTGAGACATGCTACAATAAAACTGCCAAAATTGCTACCAACTCCAAATACACCACCCATCACTGCACTGATCTTAAAATTCTAAAATGGTTAGAACTACCAAACTCTCTCTCCTACTTGCAACTAACCACAACTCACAAAATCCCAAGACTGCCCTGCCCTGAGCTCAACATTCAATTACTACCTCCCAAGCAGGCCCCTTAGATCAGGGGACTAAAAGCTCCTGCAGGTTCACAAATCTAATCTCCCACCAGGCCAGCTTCTCTACTCCCTCTCTAAAGCCAAGAACTGGAATGCTCTGCCCTTTTGGATTAGAACAACCCAAACTCCCACCCATTTCAAAACTACCCTACATAACCACCTTTCCTCAAACTGGAAGTGCACTTGTACCAAGCCCCCTTAGAATAACACCCTACTTCTTGTCAACATTGCTTTTTTCTTTTCTCCCTGTTGCTTACAGATAATATAGACATTCATAAGCTATGTTGACCCAAATTTATTCTGATTGCTTCAGGCTGTACCGCTGCTTAGAATATAATATTGTGCACAGGCTTTTATCTACACTTTGTAAATTCTTTCCAATTTTTTGTATATTTTGTAATTTCTTTTAAATTTATTTTTATTTTATTCCAAACTGTTAAGTTTCTTGTATTGTGGAGCTTTTCTCCCTGGGCCTCCACTGAAAATAGGTTATTGTGAGCCCAGTGAACTTTCCTGGTAAACAAAATGCACATAAATAAATAAATTATTGCTTTTTTTCCCCATAAACAGTGTTACTGGTAAATTTCTGAATAGTCTTGCACCTTAAACTGTGGGAGGTCAATAGTGAGAGAATTCTCTCTGTTCCAGTTTGTGCTTCACTTCTTTTATATTCCGTTTGTCTTTTACCTGCTTAAAAAGCTGCATTCTTTGTATGCCCCTTCCACCATGAACATATTAAGCTACAGTTTCTGAAAGATTTCCAGTATTGCTTTTATTTAACTGGATGCCTCTCTAGCTAGCCTGCTTGTTCTTCTGAAGCCTCCCACTCTTTTGCTGTTATTTTATAACATGGCTGTGTCTAACTTCGACCCCTTATGATAATGTGATTTCCAAAGTCCTTCCCTCCCCTCTTTCACTGCTATTAACTGTTATTTATGCTATTTATGTACTTTTCCCACCCACTGTTTTCCATTGAGCCATGATATGGGGTGCCCACCTAGCTTACCAGTACTGCTCTTGAGTAAACCTCCTTTACTACATATTGTCTCCTGCTCATTCTTCAGGAGCTCAGCAAAGCTCAGTGTCATAGCTCGCATTCCAGAAGTGTTTTACTTGTTGACTCCCATCTAGGCAAAGTTAAGTACCTTTGATGGATAAATCTCACAAATTATTTTCAGTGATCGCTACTGTTTCCTGCTTTTGTGTGTGTACCTCACTGACCTTTTTCATAGGTTCATAGGTGTGTACTAGGCTAATGGCCCTGGAGCCTTTACAAGCCTAGCCCATAGGATTACCCTGGCATCGTGACACCAGACCTTAGTTCCCAGTGACTCTGTCGAATAGAGCCACTGGAGTGATCCCCAGGATGAATTTTCTATAGGTTCATAGTTTTTTTTTTTTTTTTGGGTCAAAAAGAAAAATGCTCTTCTACTCACTGTTACTTCTGTAAGATTATCTTGAAATTGTCATCAGCAAGGGATTTCCAGGTAACTGCTTAAGTGGTTTGTGGTAGCATGGTTCTTGTGGGTCTCTTCTACTGTGCTTTTACATTAGGAGGACTGGGTTTATTCATCTTGTGGTAAGAGGTGTTTGCCTGGTCTATCCGAGTTGAGAAATATACAAAATGACCCATAGTGTAGTCATTTTATTGGCCAGATGTCTCATTAGTTAGTTTTCTGTTTTTTTTTCTATGCTTCTATAAATTTTATACATTTGCATGAGTTAGCAGTGACATATACAGTAACACCTAGAAAGAATGGTTCATAAAACTGTACCCTGTAAAGCAGCAATATAGCCCAAGTACCATGCACGCCGACAAGATTTGAGCTGCTAGCAGGAGCCAAGTGGCAATACTGATAGATTAGTTGAATTCACCTTGCTGATGACAAAAGAATGGACCATCTAATATACCCCTATAGCTGTGGTATTCCAACATAACTTTTGCCAACTTCCATTCTAGACTCTTCGGGGTAATAACTCTTACCCACTGACCTTTCCCTTCTTGATCCACTTTGGATTTAGCCACATAAACCCAAATGTCTTCCCCAAACATGTGTATATGTGCAAAAGGTAAAACCATCCATTGACCTTCTCGTTTGATTGAACAATCTCAAACCACCTAAAGGCCCCACAAAAAGCCAGCAGAAAGGCAGCCTTAAATAACACTACTTCATATGAAGAAAAGCAAACTGCTAAAATAAAAAAAAAAAAGTTTATTTAGAACTTCTGGATCTGTGGGGTACCTCTTGTCTTAAATCTTGGGCATTTGCCTCCCTCAGCCTTTAAACATTGACCGCACTTGAAATAAATGAGTTAAGTCCCTTAAACCTACAGCCTGATGAAACCATTTCAAAGAAGGTGATGTACTTCTTGCTACCCCCAAACTCCAACCTCTTTCCTTCATTACCAAAATATAAGCCCTAATTTGGTGAGGTGGAATTGGCCATGTTGGTTCTCAGCCTTTGGATAATCTAGTCAGTAAAAATTGCTGTCCTTCCACTTACAGCATTACACATTAGCCACTATTCTTATCTGCCCATAAATCCCATTGGTGATCTGACACTCAATCTGGAGTAGGTTTTGCATTTGGAGCCAGCAACCTGAAACGGGGTCACTGTAAATGAGAAAGGGAATCTACTAATGAATTATCAATGCCTGCTATGTGTTGCACCTAAAAGTGAAATGCCTCATCATTCTGCCTGACACTCTTTTACCATAGTTGACTGCTCACTATATGTACTATGCTGCTATTAGAATGAAGCCAATCCACACTATCCTTCATCTGTTCTCCCATATTTCCAAGGCCACCACCACTGGAAAAAATTCCATCTCTGTGACTGAAAGGCTTAACCTGCCTTTAACTTGACTCAGCCATACTGCACTGAACCACTGTCTTTGGAAATAACCCCCAAAACCACTGCCGCCTGCAGCATCTGTAAGCACTTAAAGTGGATGTTGGTTGTTCCTCTCCTGTCATATTGCTACCCCATTGTAATCTGCTAGAAAACTCAACCATACACCTAAATCCTTCATTCCTTGTGAAACCCTAATCTGATGGTGTGGCTTTGTGCAACCAGACCCTTTGGCAGCCAACTGCCTTATAAATTACCTCCCTAATGGGATTACTCTGCATGCAAATTTCATCAACAGTACTAGCTCTGGCAACTGAGTGTCATCTTATTTTAAACTAACACTTGACTTAAAGCTAAACATACCTTTTGCACCTTGTCTATAGGAATCCTACACTCACCATTCACGCTATTAATCCCTATGCCCAAAAATGATAATCTATTTTGGGCCCTCTGCTCTGTCCGCCACTAATGGCACCTACTAGCTCTTTGCATATTTAATTAAATGTATCCCACAGCTTATTGACATTCTCCCACGTCTTTTCTACCCACAAATAAAAAATCATCCACGTAATGGACAATGTTGTCTTCCCCTAACCTGTAACTAAACTTTTGTAGCACAAGCAATCGAACAACCAACTGGCATGCATTTATCCATGTAATATTGACCATCAGAAACTAAGCCTAACCAGTCCTGGTCTTTAGTAGCAATGGTATAAAAGTCTAAAAGCAGACTCTATGTCTGCTTTTGCCATAAGGGCTCCTCTCCCCTTCTCTTTCACCTTCCTAACTGCTTCATAAAATGAATCATAATGTATCAAAGTCCCTTCCCCATTTATGTAATGATTCACAGAGTTTCCCTCTGGATGTGAATGAGACGGAATTCACCTGGCTTCTTTTTGGACTTTGTTTTACAACAGTACCCCACCAGATGTGCAGTAGCAAGGATGGTCCAAACCCCACCCAACACCTGGCACCAGGTGACATTTTTGTAAACTGATGAATAAGCATGATGTCTTTTTCATCCACCTGAATATTCATCCTGGATTATCAGCATGCGGAAAGCAGAGAGTGCGGACCTGACCAACATACTACTTTCTCTGTCAAGCTGCCAAATGAAAATAAAAGTTGAGAGCAAAAAACAGAACATTCCCAGTCTTCTATAGACTTACAAAACACAACTGCATTGCTAGGCACGGCGCCAAACTTGGCTACATTAAAGAATGTAGTGCAAAAAAATCACAACGAGAAATAAATAGTTATGCAATGGCAAACTTTTCTGAGCTTTATACTTGTATGCTCCCTTATTGAGGTTTGACCAAAGCAGCAAACAAGCTACTCTTTAGACGTAACTAAACAATGCTGTCTAACAGATGGACACTGACAAACATCAAGTAAGTCACTTCAGTTGAGCATATGACATTTATGCTGCCAATGCTCATTTAACATCATGAAGAGTCTTATCATCACAGAAAAAACAACCAAGATTAAAGCATTTTTTTCAGTTTCTGAGTTAAGTTGCCATTTAAAACATTAATTGCATAACAGAATACATGTGATACACATATAGCAGTGCCCTGCATAACTCACTGTTATCTCCTCATTCTTCTGCTTAGTTAGCATGTCTAGGAACACAATTTGGCTCCTCCAACAACTAAAAACATAACAACACTGAATTATTTAATTTCCTTAACATTATATAATTTTTTTGCAATTCCTCCAATGCATTTACCACTAGTCCTGAAAAGCCCAAATACTGATCTACTGTCTTACAGGATGGCTCTCTCTATTCATTTCATCCAAGGTATTATCCAAAAAAGCATTCTTGGCATTTAATGCCACTCTTGACATATCTGTTTTTGCTGGCAAACATAGTCATTCAGGCTCCAACAGAACTAAAACTATCATGTGTTAGCTGCGTCATGCTGCTAAATGAAAATAATTAGATAAACAATTACACAAAACACTTATGGTAAACTTTTCTGAGCTTTATACTTGTATGCTCCCTAGATTTCTTTGTTGATGTACTTACAATTTTCCTTCACTCAACCTCTGTAGTTTTCTCCTCCAACACAAAAATATTAGCAGTAGCAAAAATAAATATTCTTTTACAGAAAGCCTGAATCAAAGAAAATGTTGGTTTCATTTCACCATGTGTCAAGCAACAAGCAATGTATGCATGATGTCACAGGCAAATCTGCATGGCATGTTAATCAGGCATCACTGGCATCATTTGCATACTACACCACAGTTACTAGGGATGTCAATCACTCTGGCCACGCCCTTTTCTGCACAAAATGGCCAGTGGGGTACTATTGTAAAACAAAGCCTCTTTTTGGGTACTACACCTATAGGTGAAACTCTGAACGGTCTTCTGGGTGGGTGAGGAAATGGGTCTGCCAATCTGCCTGCTTCTAGTTCCTTATTTAACTTTGCCTTAACTATATCCAGATGTTCTCTTGCAGACTTCAAGTACTTAATACCCCCTTGTTTCCTACCTTTTGCCAGTATCTTAAAGCCCGTGGCAAACCTTTCATCTAGCAATGCCACCACCTCTCAATCTGGACATAACTTGAGAGACCCACTCAAAACGTTCCCACTTACTGGAGCCAGAAGAAGGTCCCATGCACCCTTTAAAGGGAGGTAGCATGTAAGAGCTTTTGTTTTGGGGCCTGAGAGATGAAAACATGTCTTAGCTGGGTGGTTTGTCTTTCCATATGCCATGCACTGATAGCAAAATTTACATTGTAACTGATTCCTACAGTGGCCAAAATTTTACTGAAAACACCTTCCTGCTCGCCCATCTGTTCTAGCCCAATGACTTTCCACTGACCCTGTATATCTGGATACTCCATACTTATTAAAACTATTCCCACTTCAGTTAATTAGAAACCCACATGTTGTCACAGAGACATTGCTATTATCCAGCCAGCATAACAAACTCAAACGCTTCCATGACTATGGGCTTTCTGGGTATGCTTGCCTCATCCTCCTGTAATCCTCATATTGTAGCCACATAGTGGTCACTCTATTAAAATGCATCCACATGCCTTTCACTTTGTCAGGGCATCTTTCCCCCAAAATCTCTACATAAGCAGAATACTCAATCACCCTGTTTTCCCATGTCCTTCTTATTGCCAATTCCCTTTTTTTGCCTACTGGATATTCAAGTCCTGCCATCCCTAATCTTCTCCTTTTCATCTTCCTATCTATTCAAAGGGAAAATATATCTCCACTTGCAATTTGTTGTTTAACTTTCTCACTCAATTGAAAGCCAAGAGGCAAGTCTAATTAACCGTGCCATGGAACTTGTAGAATAACAGGTGTGTTGTACCTTTAAGAAGCATTTCCAAGATCTGTGTGCACATATAACTACCAAGCACATGTTAGCTTCAGTGCCATTTTGAAGGTGCAGCCAGAATGTTAACATCCATAGGTCTCTATGTTATATATTCGAACTTTCAAAACTTCGAATACCATATGTTCGAAAACATATGGTGGAAGTTTGAAAGACCGAATATATAATAAAAAAAAAAGAAAAACATACCTTAATGGTGCGAGCAGGGGGGCAAGCCCTCCTGCATCCCTCACACCCCCCCTACTTAAATATACCAACTCCGAGACTGCACTTCAGTGCAGAAAAGGGAAATTCTCCCACTCTGCACCATACAGCACCATTAAATTCAACCTTCGAACTCTTGAAATGTCGATCATATGGTGTTGACCATATGACGTTTGACATTTCAAGCGTTCATTGTTCTGCTAGGGACCCACATCCATGTGCATTGATAGCTAAGCTAATCTGTTTACAAGTTAAAGTTACTTAACCTCCTTTATGATGTATTTGCATACAATAAAGCTGCCTGAACAAGAACCTAAGATGCTCGCCTGTTTTATCCTGACCTGGCGAGCGACATGGTGTCAGAACCGGGATGGCAAAGACTATTCTTCAGAGCCACTAGATGCAGAGGTAATGATGAAGGCAAACTAAAAGAATCGAGAGCAAATAGGGTCAGAAACGAGTCAAAGCTAAAGAGAACGCACACACAAATGATTTATATATTAAAAGAGGTAAAAGGAGCATTACAAGGGCACAAAACGTATTGTTAAGCAAACAAATAGTACAGAAAAATTAAGCAAATGAAAAGCAGAAAAGAGCTCATTAATCAGACAAAATGTTTGACATGAGGTATTTGATAAAATGAGCATTAGAAAAGTACATAAAGGGTTCAGAATAAGCAAGCATGTTTAGAGGTAAAACGAGCACAAGAAAGTATAATGGGCATGAAAAGAGATTAAATGAGCAAAACAAATGTAGCAAAAGGGCAAAAAAGGCATATTAAGAGATTTAATGAGTGAGTGAAATGACTATAATAGCAAGGGCAGAAAAGAGCACATTTAGTATAACTAAAGCAAAGGCGACTGCATGTGTTTTGGACAAATTACTGTGCTTGGTACAAATTACTACTTCTCACTGACTGAAACCTTGAATAGCATAACTAGAGTTGTTCAAAGTATCTCAAAGTGTGTAAAAGTGCTTACAGTGTGTGTTTATTGTTTTGCATTCATTCCGAAGAGTTTGCTGTGTGCAAAGTGCAAGTATTTTGTGAAGTGCAGTCAAGTGAAGCCACTTTGAAGCGTTTCTTGTGCCTGGGTGTGTCTGTTCACAGAGTGTCACCATTACAGTGTGTCTCTTTCACTGTACAGAGTTGTTTGGTAAAGTGCAGCCATTTTGGGGAAATTCCAGTGTGTTGTGTACTGTTTATTCGCAAAGTGCAGTTATTTTGAGGTGTTTCTCACTTTGAGCTTCTTCTGCCCAGCACATTCACAAACTACTACTACTTTGAAACAGTTTACTTGCAAAGTGCCATTACTTTGAAACAGTTTATTCATAAAGTGCCATTACTTCGAGATAGCTTATTCGCAAATCATAATTACTTTGAAGCAGTTCATTCATAAAGTGCCACTGCTTTGAGATAGTGTATTCGCAAAGTACAGTTACTTTGAACTTTGCTTCAGCTTCTATTGCTCAGCTTATTCACGCTGTGCAGTTGTTTGAAATGTTTCTTAAAATGATGATAAATGACTTTGGCATTAAAGTGATTACAAGACAAAGGCTCGTACAGTAAAATAATGAAGATAAATGACTAACATTATTGCCTTTACAAGGTAAATGGCTCATATAATAAAATAATTTCAAGGCAAGTAACTTTACAGTAAAGATATTTTAAAGTGCTGCGGTGCCCAGGAAACTTATTTCATGAAATTCAGTTATACAAAGGCTCATTATGTTGTTACAAGTACTAGCATAAATTTCAAGCATGTATACATGTATGTACAAGTGTGTATGTTTGTGCATATTTGCAAGAGTTTTCACAGGGACATATCAATATGGCAGATGGATTTCGCAAGCCACAATCACTTGTGTTTGATCAGAATATTGCAGAGAATTAGAGAATATTTGAGCAAGAATTCAATGCATTTACACAAGCAGCTTATTCTGATAAATATGCATGTACCAGGGCATTCATTCTGCTGAACCTAGCAGGGTCAGAAGCCATTGAAAGGGAGCATTCATTTGTCTATGCACCAGCAGTATATGAAGATGAAGGAGAAATTCATTGTGTTGTTGTGCAGGTTGAATCAAGGGAAGACCCTGAGTGATTAAAGTGCAAATTCAGAGAGATATGTAGCCCTCAGACTAATGTTACACTACAGACGCATTTGTTTTACACGAGAGATCAAAAACAAGGGGAAACTTTTGCAGCTTATATTACTGACCTGAGAAACAAAGCTAAAACGTGCAAGTTTGGTGATTTAAGGGATGAGTTAATAAAGGCTAGACTCATGTGCAGTATTAAAAGTGCTGTTGTGAGAAAGATTTTGTTTCCTGACAGTGATTTAATAGAGTAAAGCCACTGAGATTTGTCAGATTCAGGAAGTTACAGAAAGGCACACAAATACGCTTGCTAGTGATAACAGCATGGTTTCAGTTGGCTCCAGAGCTCATGTAGACAGCATGCAACATGTGGCAGGCAAAGGCAGGCCTAAGCATGTGGAAGCAGCACCCCCTATTGGACTTCCAACTAGAACATGTGGTCTTCTAGCATATTCCAAGAACAGGTCAGTTAAAGAAGCATGCTGAGTGCGAAACCAGGGGTACCTAGTGCAAAACAGACATTGCTCAGTATAGCGTAAGAGTGAATCAGCAAAACCCAAATCAAGCTTTATTGTTAACTGTCGCAATTGTGGTGCCATCCATGAGTCCAGAAGAGAAAAGTGCATGGCATTTGGTCAGCAATGTCATAATTATATGAAATGTAACCATTTTCAAAGATTTTGTAAATCAAGTAAGACTCACACAGTTACAAAGAAGGGTCACTCCAAAAAGCAAGTTAATCAAATAGACCTGCAACAGTCTGCTCTCTATGTAGATGGTGTATCAGTAATTGGTGAAAAGATTGATGTGGTAGATTTACTGAAAAAATGAAGTGTTTTATACAGTTCGGATCAATGGTAAATCCGCCAAGCTTAAAGTGGACACTGGTTCAAAGTGTAACGTCATGTCTGCAGATACTTTTGCAAAGGTCAGAGCTGGTGAACAACTAAATGTGACTAGTTGTATGAAACTTGCAGTTTATGGAGGTGAAGAGATTCAAACCGAAGGCTCCATAGTGATTTCATGTTATGCAGCTAAGAGCTGTTATAGCCCATTGTTCTATATGGTTTGAAGACATGTGCAATCATTATTGGGTTCCAGAGACAGTTTGAAAATGAATCTGCTTTCTTTACCAAAGACGTTCATCAGATAAGCACATGTCCTAGTTCCAGCTTCACCAATACTATTTTTTCAGAGTATGCTGATGTTTTCAATGACAGATTGGGCAAATTTCCAGTTGTGCATTCCATGAAATTAGACCCAGAGGTCAGTCCAGTGGTCAGACCAACAAGAAAAGTTCTGATAGCTATGCAGCATAAAGTCAAAGCTCAGCTGGGCAAAATGGTGCAACAAGGTGTAATTTGTCCAGTTACACAACCCACCAAATGGGTGTTGTCCATGGCAGCAGCTCATAAAAAAGGCTCAGATGAAATCAGTATATGTACTGACCCAAGAGATTTGAATAAAGCATTGAAGAGACCACATCATCCCATGCATACAGTCGAAGAGGTTGCAGACCTGATAACGAATGCCACTCTTTATTTCTATCTTAGATGCAAAGAGTTCATTTTGGCAAGTGATGCTTGATTGCAAATCTTCATTACTGACTACATTCAGTACCCCATTTGGAAGATATAGATTCGTCAGTATGCCATTTTGAATAAACTCTACAAGTGAAATCTTCCAGCATGCAATGGAGCAAATTATATGGGGGCATCCATGTGCCATGATAGTAGATGATATACTGATCAGAGGCAAAGGTGAGGCAGAGCATGACAGAAATCTTAGAGTTCTAGACAGAGCATGTGAAGTGAACTTGAAGCTCAATCATCTAAAGTGCAAATTCAGACTACCAGAAGTTAAATATGTAGGTCATTTGTTTACATGTATGGGCTTGAGACTGGACCGGTCCAAGCAAGCAGCCATTCTTGAAATGCCAGCACCAGATAATATGCAAGCTTTACGTTTTCTTGGTATGGTTAACTAGTTAGGAAAATTTATACCATATTTCAGCGAGTTGACAGTATCTTTGAGAGAGCTCACATGTAAAAATGTTACTTGGTCATGGTTAGACCAGCATCAGAGAGCATTTGAAGTTCTTAGGCAGAAAATTGCTACCTCCCCAACATTAAGATACTATGATGTCAACAAACCAGTAACTCTTTCCTGCGATGCTTCAAAATTTGGTTTAGGTGCAGTTATTCATCAAGAAGGCAAGCCAGCAGCCTACATATCTAGAACACTTGCCCAGACTGAGATGCAATATGCTCAAACTGAGAAAGAACTTTTGGCAATAGTGTTTGCATGTTCCAAGTTTCATGATTATATCTGTGGTCGAGAAATCCAGATTGAAAATGATCATCAACCTTGGGTTACTATTTTAAAGAAGCCTATGCATTCAGCTCCAGTGAGATTACAAAGAATGATGCTCAAATTGCAGAAGTAAAACTTCAAAATGGTCTATAAGAAAGGCATACTTCTTTATCTGGCTGATATCCTATACAGAGTGCCTAGAAATACAACAAAACAGCTTCATGCAGAGAATTTTGACTTCGATGTCACGGAAGTCCATCATTTTTCTACCAGAAGACTTGATGAGCTATGTTATCATACAATGAATGATCCAGTTTTGCAAAAGCTCAGTTACTATATTAGTGTTGGATGGCTGTCAAAGCAATTGACTGTACCACCAGAAGTGCAATCTTACTTTTTTTATAGAGAGGAGTTGTTGATAGAAGATGGCATTATTTTTAAAGGTCCTAAAATTGTTCCTGCTTCCTTACAACAAAAATATATCCAGATTTTGAATCGCGGTCACCCGGGTTCTGAATCTACTAAGAGAAGAGCAAGAGGACTAGTATTTTGGACTTCTTAGTGAAAGACATTGATAGAGTACTTTCTTCCTGTTCAGTATGTAATAGTACAAAAGCACATTTGCAAAGAAAACCACTTCAGCTAAGTCAAATTACTGACCTACCTTGGTCAAGTGTAGCTACTGACATATTCGAGTGGAACAATCAACATTACATAGTACTGGTAGACTCTTATTCAAATCTTATTCAAATTGGTTCAAGATACATTTACTACCCATTCTAACTTCGTCCTTACCAAGTTGAAACTCCATTTCTCAGTCCATGGCAGTCCACAGAAATTAATCTCTGACAATGGTACACAATTTACCAGTCAATTGTTTCAGAAATTTGACAGAGAATGGGACTTTGTACGTGTTACTAGTAGTCCAGAGTATCAGCAATCAAATGGACTTGCTGAACATGCAGTACAGAGTGCAAAGCAATTACTTGAGAAGTCAAAGCGTGATAATACTGATGTTTTTTAAACTTACTCATGCTCAGAAACATACACCATGACGATAGACTTGCCTCAGCTGCTACAGACTTCTATCTAGGCAAACCAGAACGTTGCCTATCAGTTCTAGTTTATTGAGGCCTAAAGCTAAGAGCAACCAAGCAATCAAACAACAGTTATGTAGAAAGCGTTCTTTCCAAAAATCCAGCTATGACAAGTTGTGCAGATTTCTTCGTCCACTGAAAGAAGGAGACAGTGAGGATACAAACAGCAAAAGGTTTTGACTGGATTGGTCAAGTAACGAGTATTTGTGTAGAGCAGAGATCCTATTTTGTTAAATCAGAGGATGTGGAATACAGGAGAAATTGCAGACATCTTCTTCTTGTAGCAGATCCGATATTGCAGCATCATACCTGTGATAAAGACTCTCAGATCAATTCAGATGATATTCCTGTTTCAGAATGTGTCTTGACTCCTGATACTGTTCCTGCAGATGATTCCAGTGTTCCTAACATTGAACAGTCAGCAGAGACAATCCAAGTTGATAAACCAGATCCCAAATTTTATGTCACACAATATGGTCGCATTTCAAAGCCTAGTGAGAAATAAACAGCAACTTGGATGTAGTTGTATATATGTATCTAGTTTTGTATAATTGCATGATGAAAATCATTTCTGTGTAAATTGCATATTCATTAATTTCAATGACAATGTCCAACTCATTTTCTCAAAGAGGGAGGATGTAGAATAACAGGTGTGTTGTACCTTTAAGAAGCATATCCAAGATCTGTGTGTGCATATAAGTTCATAGGTTGGTACTAGGCTATCGGCCCTAGGGCCTATACAAGCCTAGCCATAACAATTCCCTGGCTATTTCTTCCCACACTATTTACTTCCCTGGACCCCCGTCTAGCAGGGCAACTGACGTGATCCCCGGGATGAATTTCCTATCTCTCATCCAATCATCAAGGTTCCTTTTGAAGAGGGCCAAAGAGGCGCTTGCCTGACATGTATGGGTAGTCTATTCCAGAGTCTGGGGAGTCTCTGAGTCAGGAACCTATTCCTCCAGCATGTTTTGTTTATTGTGATGACAAGGTTTAGATCCCTGGAGCATGTGGCTCTGAAGGATTGGGATTTCTTTGTGTAGCATGTCCAACAGCTCTGGGTTTGACATGGCCTTGTATGTTAAACAGAGATCGCCTCAGGTATAGATGATATGCAACAGAGTATAGCTGGAGTTTTTTAAGGCGGTCAGCACAGGGCATCTGCTTTAGGCCTGTGATTCTTTTAGTGAGGTATTTCTGAGGCCTTTCCAGTTGTTGCAGATGTCTTGAGAGGTACAAACCAAATGGGGCATTGTATTCTATAATGGGTCTAATGAAGGATGAGTACAGTGAGACACCTCCTTTTTTCTGGATGAAAAGCCCTTAATGATGATATGTGCCACATAGAAGGATTTCCTGACTGTTGTGATGATGTGGTTATTGAAGGTGAGACCACTGTCCACCTGTGTCTCTAAGTCTCTTATCACCCTTTCGGTGTTTAGTGTACTACAACCTATGTGGTAATTCACAGGTACATGTTTTTTCCCAAAGGGGATAACTATACATTTCTTGGCATTGAGCTTGAGCCCGTGGCTCTGGCACCAAGCATCTGTTTCTGTAAGGCCCTTTTGTAGAGTATCCACATCATTTGGGGATTCAGTAATGACTCCCAGTTTGCAGTCATCTGCATACTTTGTTATCCAGAGTCCCTTAGTGTTGGCCTGTACTTCAGAGAAGTAGATGCCAAACAAGAGAAGTCCCAGAACTGAACCCTGAGGTACTCCACTTGTCACTTGTCTGGAGCTAGATTTGGAGTCAGCTACTTTTACAGTGTGGGTTCTGTCAGTAAGGCAGCTGGCAACCCATCGAGTGATGTAGGGATTAATGCTCAGCTTAGTAAGTTTATCTATGATTCCAGAGTGGGGGATGGTGTCAAAGGCCGTGGCGAGGTCCAGATAGGCTGTGTGGACTGCCTTACCCTCGTCCAGAGCTCTGGAGACTGATTTGAAGAAGTCAATCAGGTTCAGGAGACGATCGGCCCTTCACGAACCCAAATTGGGTGGGGTCCAGTGTTTTAAAGTTGCCAATGTCTTTGTTTATAAGTTCCATGATAATACGTTCCATGGCCTTGCAGATCAGGCTCGTCAGACTGATGGGGTGGTAGTTCTCGGGATCCAAGGTGGATCCCCCCTTGTGGAGTGGGATAACTGTAGCTGTGTGCCATTCAGTGGGCACGAAGCCTGAGGTGAGGGTATGATTAAACATGACACTTAGGTGAGGTGCCAGTTCATTTTGTAGTTCATGTAATACACAGCCCGGGATGTCATCTGGTCCCATGGATGCTGTATTCTTAGCTTTGGAGAGTGCGTTTTTTACCTGTGTCACCTTTATTACCGGAATTTGGCAATCTTCTGGTATTGAGATGGGCCATTTAGGGGGTGAGAGGGGGTTGAAGTTGGCACTGAATCGATCTGCCAGGATACTGGCAATATCCTTGGGATCAGAATATTTAATGCCATTCTGTTGTAGCTAAAAGCAGATCTGAGCATTGCCATTTAGATTCTTGACATAGTTCTAGAATGCCTTGTGGTTATCTTTGGCAATTTTATTTTTGTAACTAGCTTTGGAGGATTTTATGAGGGATCTCAGCTCCTTACTGAGGCTGGTAAGGGAGTTTTTGCATCCTGGGATTTTCTTCTTTTCTGCAACAGTTTCTTCCTTTTGTTGTAAAGTTTGTTTATGGCAGGGGACCACCAGATTGGCTTTCTTTTTTTGGAGGAGAGCCTCTTTGTTCTATTTGGGATGGCACGATTCATGCATGAGTGGATGTGCTCATGCAGTACCTTAGTGTAGGACTCAGCAGTTGAACTTTCATTTCCCGTCTGCATGGCTGTCATGAAATTTGTAACTTCTGACTTTAGTAGCATGAAGTCGGCTTTGGAGAAGTTTTTTATGGAGGTTTCCTTACTGGGGGGTGGGGAGGGTGGGGGTATACCAGGCACGTGTTAGCGTCAGTGACATTTTGAAGGTGTATCCAGAATGTTAACATCCATGTGCGTGATAGCTAATCTGTTTATAAGTTAAAGTTACTTAACCTCGTTTATGATGTGTTTGCATACAGTAAAGCTGCTTGAAGAACCTATGATGCTCACTTGTTTTATCCTGATCTGGCGAGCGACAGTACCTTTCCTGATCTGTATCTCCTTTCCTTCTTTTCTCCAATGCCTAACCATTCTCACCCTGCGGATCTAATTTGTGATTCTCCCCAGTTCCCTTGAGCTGTGCTAATAAAGCCCCAATCTGGTCTAAAAATTTGCCCCTAGATTGTGACAACCTTTCGGTTACTGCTGCACACCCATTGATGCTTCAGCTAGCCCTGTCATTTAATGTCTGCCTATCCTTGGCCCCCAACCTTTGCCTGATGAATTTTGTCTCAGTGAACTCAGTTGACTTACGTAACCACATTCACTGAACTGAGACCCATATTTGTCTACCTCATCATCCTGAAAAAATCCTTGGCTTGGTAACCATTGCAAAAGCATTTGATCATCATTAAACTCATGCTTACCTTCCTTCTTGTTTACCCTCTTGCACTTCTTGTAATGCTGCTTTTTATCATTATGTTTCCAAGCTTTTTCATCCTTCCTGTAATTTTCATCCTCTTTCTTTTAGCTGCTTCCTTCTAAATCTTGAAACCCTGTGCTCGATCCTGCTTGAGGGTCAAGGGGCAGGTTACTCCTAGGTTGGGCACTGACTGCGGAAGGTACCTACAATTGCCCTGACCACACTGTCTGTTAGTATAAATCCTCCCACCAATCCTTCCCTTTAAGGCTTATGTATTTGTTTCTCTTGGAGCTTTTCTCCGCGGACCTCTGCTGAAAAAGGACCTGTGTCCAGTCGGACTTCCCTAAACTAGGAAACTACATTTACTGCAGAAAATTAATGCATCTAACTATCTTTTGCTGGAATACACAATAAGCATGTACAACTTAATTTTAAATGTGACATAGGGTATAACCAATTTTCCCTTTGTAAAAATGTTAATTTGCCAACAGATGAAATATGTGATAATGACTGTATTAGCAGCAAAAATGTGTGGAAATTATGTCCTGTTTGCTTACCAGCCTGACAGATATTCCCTTTATGAAAGAAAGGTATTTTAACATATCTTACAAAATCCAGTGCACAAATAAATGCAGCCTACACAAAACTGCAGTGGACTACTACTGATTAATACACTGTGCATCCAGGCAACACAGCTTACAAAATAGCAAAGCTGTTATGGGCACTATGCAACAACTTGAAACTACTGTTGCAAAGTCAGTGAAGCATTCTTTCAGTTATTAGTTTTAAAACAACATGCACCAAACATCTTACAACTATTGGGCTTTGCCACTGTCTTTACAGTATCCTTGTTTAGCAACAGTTTGCTCATTCATTCAATAATTAATGTATTTATTTTCATACCCATTTTGTCCTTTTCAGGGTGGTGGCAGAGTTTCTCTTGGCAGACATTAGGCAAGAACCAATTGTACATGATATTTCCAAATTATTACATAAAATACACTCTTACACACCTAGGGACCTTTTCCAATTAATATGAGTCTGGAGCATTTCTCCCCGGGCCTCCACTGAAAACTGGCTTTGTTCCAAGTCGGACTTTCCCTGTAAACAAATGTTAAATAAATAAATAAATAAATTAATTAATGAATTAATTAACATAGCCTGTACATGTGCTTGAATATGCTACTCCATCTAATCAGTAAATAAAATACAAAAGGAAAATCTCTATTAACTTACTATTTTTTTAATCTTCTAGCTACTTCCCCCCTTGTTGCACTCCCCGCATTCTTAACATGCTGTGTGACTACTCATGAGCCTCAGCTCACCGGCCCTGCTGTGTAACTACTCATAGGCCTCAGTTACTGGCCCTGCTGTGTGACTACTCATGGGCCTCAACCCCCACCCCCCCAGCCCTGCCTTGCATTCACTAGTCCTACTACACGATCACTCCAGAGCCTCCATTCACCAGTCCAATTGTAAGATCACTCACAGGCCTCAACTCACCAATCCTACTGTGCGATCACTCACAAGCCTCCACTCACCAGTCCTTCTGTGTGATCACTTCAAGGCCTCCACTCACCAGTCCTATTGTAAGATCACTCACAGGCCTCAACTCACCAGTTCTACTATGTAATCACTCCCAGGCCTCAACTCTCCAGTCCTTGTGTGTGGCTACTCACAGGCCCCAACACACCAGGTCTGCCATGTGATTACTCAAAGGCCTCCTCAACTCACTAGCCCTGCCATGTGATTATTCTATAGGCTCAAGCTCACTAGCCCTGCTAAGTGATTCCTCACAGGTTCACTCACAGGCCTCAACTCACCAGCCTTGCTTTGTGATTACATGCAGGCCTCAAATCCCAGCACTAACATGCAATTATTTGCAGGCCTCATGTAGCTCTACCATAAATTACTCACAAGCCATACTCACCAGCTTTGACGTGTAACATGTTTTTTTTGTTTAAATACTATTGTTGTTACTGTAAACATAATGTTTTCAAAGGAAAACAGCCTTACCCTGTTACTAAACCCTATGTTCCTTAACTCTAAACCTTAGGCCGGTGTGCCTTTGTTTGTTTACCCCCTTTAGTAAACCTTAAATCAAGAAACCAAACCCTGCTTGAAATTACTAATTTAGTCTTATTCTTTTATTTAAATGATTACCTTTAAAATACATCTTCTGCTTCTCTAGCCTGTTTGTAATCTTAACATCTAAGCCTCTCAAAACTAAAATCAGTTTAAAAATACAAAATAAATCAAACTACAGTGGATATAAAAAGTTTACACACCCTTGTTAAAATGCCAGGTTTTAGTGATATAAAAAAATGAGACCACAATAAATAATTTCAAAATGTTCCTACCTTTAATGTGACCAATAACCTGTACAATTCAATTGAAAAACAAACAAATCTGTTAGAGGAAAAAATATAAAAAATAAAAAACGTACAATAAGCTGGTTGCATAAGTGTGCACACTCTTAAACTAATACTTTGTTGTGTGTGCACACCCTTAAACTCATACTTTGTTGAAGCACCTTTTGATTTAATTACAGCAGTCTTCTTGGGTACACACCTGCCATCAATTAAAGAGAGACTGATTAACCCCAAATAAAGTTCAGCTCTCCTAGCAGGATTTTCCTGATATTTACTCAGTAGCCTGCTACAGCAAAAGCCATGGTTCACAGAGAGTTTACAAAGCATCAAAGTGATCTCATTGTTGAAAGGTATCAGCCAGGAGAAGGGTGCAAAAAAATTTCCACAGCACTGGATATACCATGGAACACAGTGAAGACAGTTATCAAAGTGGAGAAAAATATGGGACAAAACTGGACGTCCCTCCAAAATTGATGAAAAGAGAAGATGAAAACTCATCAGGGAGGCTGCCAAGAGACCTACAGCAACACTGAAGGAGCTGCAGGAATTTCTGGCAAGTACTGGTTGTGTACTACATGTGACAATAATCTCCCGTATTCTCCATATGTCTGGACTATGGGGTAGGGTTGCAAGATGGAAGCCTTTTCTTACACAGAAAAACATCCAAGCCCAGCTAAAATTTGCAAAACAATACATCAAATCTCCCAAAAGCATGTGGGAAAATATGTTATAGTCTGATGAAACCAAGGTTGAACTTTTTGGCCACAATTCCAAAAGGTATGTTTGGCACAAAAACAATACTTTGCATCACCAAAAGAATACCATCCTCATGGTGAAGCATGGTGGTGGCAGTATCATGATTTGGAGTTGTTTTTCTTCAGCTGGAACTGAGGCTTTAGTCAAGGTGGAGGGAATTATGAACAGTTACAAATACCAGTCACTTTTGGTCCAAAACCTTCTGGTGTCTGCTAGAAAGAGGAATTTCACCTTTCAACACGGCAATGGTCCCAAGCATACATCCAAATCAACAAAAGAATGGCTTCACCAGAAGAAAATTAAAGTTTTGAAATGGCCCAGCCAGAGCCCAGTCCTAAATCCAATGGAAAATCTGTGGGGTAACCTGAAGAGGGCTGTGCACAAGAGATGGCCTCGCAATCTGACAGATTTGGAGAACTTTTGCAAGGAAGAGTGGGCAAATATTGCCAAATCAAGATGTACCATGGTGATAGACTCCTACTCAAGAATACTGAATGCTGTAATTAAATCATAAGGTGCTTCAACAAAGTATTAGGTTAAGGGTGTGCACACACAACAAAGTATTAGTTTAAGGGTGTGCACACTTGTGCACACTTATGCAATCAGTGTATTGTATGTTTTTTTTTTTAATATTTTTCCCCTAACAAAGTTGTTTGTTTTTCAATTGAATTGTACAGGTTATAAGTCACATTAAAGGTGGGAAAAGTTTTGAAATTATTTATTGTGGTCTCATTTTTTATATCACAAAAACCTGGCATTTTAACAGGAGTGTGTAAACTTTTTATATCCACTGTATATCAATAAATAAATTACTAACTTATAATCTACATTCATGCCTCTACACCACAATATCCTAAACTTCCACAATAAAATAACTATTGTTCTTTGATATAAAACATCCAGAGCTCATAACCTCCACACTCTCAAGACAAAAATCAAATAGGCCCTTATCTTGCCCACAGAGACCACCCACGTTGTACAAACACTTGAAAGCTGCCAAGGTTGAGATCAAAAAGACTGATTTGCTTTGTTCCCAGCCTTTTCAATATTACCCAGGAACAGCTCATCCCATCCTAACCCTTCTGACCTATCCTCTCCCTACCTGTTCCTCCACCTCCCCCTCTGAAACCTGAGTCCAAGCTGACCTGCCTCGGACAAATGACAGCTTTCTACAATCTGGCTAGTCAGCCATTGTTTCCTCCCACTGCCAAATATAAACTTGATGAATGATTTTCAGAATCCATTTTTCTGAAACTGTCGCAAAGATTAAAATGAAGATTCAGACTTTCTGGGAGATAAAAAGGGCCAGAGTGGAAACAGTTCACAACGTCTCTTGAACAGCCATTCAGACGTGTTGGACTGTCCTTGGTTTTGGGAGGTCCAAGACTTTTTTTTGGAACTCCCTTGCCATTTTATCTTAAATGTATGTTTACCTGTATTTTTTCTGAGACTGTTTATTCTGTTTTTTTGCTAAAATTAGATGAGGAGATAGAAAATCCCTTGGAAAATTTGGAAAAGGAGGGATGAAAATTGATCAACTTGTCCCCTTCACTACACTTTTGATCACCTCTGGATCAGGAGGCCAAACAATAAATCTCTATCTCATTTAAAATCTTGTTTTAACATCATCTGGGAGGTTCTGAGATTGCAGCCATACAAACCTCCTCAAAACAGTACCAGTGGCCATAGCCCTGGAAGAAGTATCAGTGGCCATAGCCCTGGAAGAAGTATCAACAGAGTCATACACACACTGTAAACAATGAGTAGTGACCTCTGGAATAGAAGAAACTAAGTTATTTAAAGCAGATCTTCCTCACAAGAAGAAACGGCTGATAAAACATTCCTCATGCATTCAGAACTTATAACAAACTTTAACATATGAGCCTGATTATTCAAAATTCTGAAAATCAAAACTTGATACCTATCTATAATTTACCATCATAGCTGGCTTTAGGCACCTGCGATCGCTGGGGACCCCCTGTTCCTGGGGGCCCCAAACACAGCAAGTTATCTTAAACTGATATTTTTGTAACATGTCAGTCAAATCAACAAAAGCTAGTACAGCAATCCTGTATACTTACTAAACCAGGTGGGTAATAATAACTTATGTACATCTCCTTTAAAATTCAAAGATATTCTGGTTGTTATATCAAGTTACAGGCTTGACAATTTATTTAAATATTTTACCACTGACATAGTGCCACTAACTTAGTTAAACCCTGCTGGTGTACATTCTCTCCACTAACATTAACAACATAACTTCAGGTACCTGCAGTACCCCTGGCTGCATGGCCCCCCTTAATCATCCCTGACTGTTTGGAGGACCCACAAAAGCTGCTGCTGGTTGTGGAAAAGTGGGGATAAAAATGTACTAATTACCTGATTATTTTCTTTTACCTCAACAGGGCTGTGATAGGACCCTTTTAACATAAAGCAGATAATGAGCATGAGGAAGGTACAGACTAAAGAGATCAGCAGCCCAGAGTGACTGATACCAGTGCAAACCTTGGATTTTAAGAAGAGCTTCTGATCTTCAATGATGTTTTTTTTTCTTTTCTTTCAGGGATTTTTATAAATACTGGAAGAACACAAGATACTATAGAGTTCAGGTTCTTTGCTGAAGAATTCTGCACAATGCCAAAAATAATAGCAGAATAAAGGCTCAAAATCAGCAACACGTTTTAAGTAATACTCCAATTCACTTAAAAAGTTAATAGAATAAGATGTTTTGCATCAACATGCATTTTTGAATAAGATGTATAAAACCCGCATATCTGAATTTACTGGCTGTCTGTAATCCTGAATGATTTACTATTAGATCAACCTTTATGAAGGACAGAGCAAAATTATGAGGCAAAATCAGGGAAGATCTCTGAAATCAAGACAGTGACAGGTATGAATTATTCCTCAATGAGGTAAATAAAAGTGACTTACCCTGCTGCTGTTTGATGACAGCTAAACAGCAGTCACTGATCTGGTATGGCAGCACCAGTGTTGCACAATGTACTATTCGTTGAAATAAGTACAAAGCTAGCATTGCTATGGCTTATGCCTGTGTGTGTGTGTGGTGCTTACACCCAATAATGCCAGGACACACATTATTTTTCTGAGTATCATTAAAAAAAGGTCGATAACGAGTAATTACATTTCAAAAGTAAGGTAAACAATATATCACAGAACATTCACTGAGATCTTCTAATCAGAGGAATGCATACACATTGACTATCTTTTTTTGGGGGGGGGGGGGTTAAAGAGGCAAGCTGCATTCCAAGATAGTAATTCCAAAAAATAGGGACTGAGACAAGCAAACGGCACACAACCAAAAAAGTGCAGATCCTTAGTTTTATTAAGCGCTTTTCGTTTAATTCAATGTACAAACTTCTTCAGACTAATAAAACCACATACACGTGTACTATAAATACTACATCAATTAGTGACCCAATTATACAATAAGGTTCTAAAAGGAACAGATACACATTTAAAACCATTTTTCAAAACGCCACTAAAGGTCCTCGTAGGTGGTAAGTATATCCACATTGTACAAACCATTGACATTAAAAATAGTAAAAAAATAAAAATAATGACCTGTAAAGATAACACTCACACTGACCTAAGTAAAGGCACAATAAATACTGGTACCTAAATTGAAATAATAGTACGTAAAGACGGTCATCAAGTAAGACTCTTTAACTTAAGTATACCTGCTGATTGAACAGCCCTCATTCAAGCCAGGCACATTGTAAGCATTTAGTCTGATTTGCCAGACCAATTCAAGTTCTTCTAACTTTAGGGGAGTCGGACCGCCACGGGGACTCTGAAAAACTTGGTCAGTCACCATAAATTTAAAACTATGATCAGGATGGGAAAGAATATGCTTAGCCAAAGCATTGACAAGTTTATTTTTTCTTATGGCGTAAATGTGTTCATATAAACGATCTCGAAGACATCTCTCCGTTTTTCCAATATAAAAGGCTAAGCAGGCCTGGCACTGAGCTAGGTAAACTACCATTCTCGAATTGCAATTCACTCTAAAATTTAAGGTGTATTGGTGGTCATGAGTCATGAATCTATTAGACTCGATGATATATTGACAATAATTATAGGATTAGCATTTATACATACCCATAATTTTACTACGTACAAGAGGATGTTGTTCAAAAAGGGCCTTTAGGTTTTTAGCTCTCTTATAAACAACAATAGGATGGTCACCTACACTCTGAAACACACTGTTGTCACTCTTAAAAATTGCCCAGTTCTTACATAAAATCTGGAAACAGTCTCTACTGTTGAGATTTTATGTTGTGATAAAAGTGGCACCTTGTGTTTTAAGCTCAGGAGCGGGAATGCAATCAGTTACAAGTTCAGAAAGTGTAACCTCTTCATCTTCATGTTGAATGTGCTCACTATCCAAAATTGGTTTATAAAACCGTCTCAAACATTTATTCTAGACTTCCTCAATCAAATCATCCACCATATCGCCTGGGTAACCACGGTGAAGGAACATATTCCTCAGGTGTGCACATTCAGCATGAAAATCCTTATCAAGAGTAGTAATGCGGGCTGCCCTGACCAGCTGACCCTTTACTACTGCCCGCTTCTGATGGGATGGATGACAGCTGGAGAAATGTAAAAAAGAGTTGGAATATGTACTTTTTCTATGAATGCTGGCAATAAACTTGTGGATAGAATAGTCTTTAGTCAAAGAGATATCGAGATATGCTATGGTGTCTGTGTTGAATGTGGATGTAAACTTTAAAAACTGTGTCGAGTTGTTAAAGTAGTCGACCAATAGGTCACTAACAGTATTGTCACCATCCAAAAGGATAAAGATATCGTCAAGGTACTGGGTATAAAAAATCATTTGCTGTTTAAACTTACAGTTATTGAAAACAAAAAGGTGCTCCCAGTGGGCCATAACCATGTTAGCAATACTGGCACCACAAGGGGAGCCCATCGCAACCCCGACTTTTTGTAAATAAAATTTATCCTCAAACATGAAAAAATTATTGTCTAATACTAAATCCAAAAGCTCATGGACAAGGTCCAACTCATTCCCAGTGCTGCCATGTAGTCTTAACATTTGGTCAACCCATTCTAAAGCTATATCGTGTGGGATGCTGGTGTACAGATCTTTGACGTCAATTGTGAGAAAGTTATGACCAGAATTAAATTCTAACTTGTTGATTTTGTCAAGGAACATCCAAGAATCCTTACAAATTTGGGTAACGTTAACCAAATATTTCTGTAAAATAGAGTCAACAACTTTCGCAAAGGAGTATGTAGGAGAACCCCTCCCGTCAATGAGGGGACGCATGGGTGGATTAATTAAATCTTTGTGTACTTTTGGTATCCCAAACATACAAGGAAACCGCACGTGTATGTGGTATAATTGGGTCACTAATTGATGTAGTATTTATAGTACACGTGTATGTGGTTTTATTAGTCTGAAGAAGTTTGTACATTGATTCAAACGAAAAGCGCTTAATAAAACTTAAGGATCTGCACTTTTTTGGTTGTGTGCCGTTTGCTTGTCTCAGTCCCTATTTTTTTGGAATTACCAGTTTGTTTTTGCCTGTTTTTGAGTTCCAGTTTGTATTTATAGCGTCTGGGACAGTGACTAGTATTAACGGCACTTCATTTAACAATACTCCAGAAATCTTTAGAAACACGGCTGGCGGTTGTGATAATTCAACCAACAAGGATCCCGAACTTTTGAACAATAATGGTCTGCACGCTCTTTTGGAGCGAATGGATTCACTTTTGGAGAGACTAGATAGATTAGAGCGCCAATACAGCGCTCATGAAACACCGCTACCACCAGGTCCTCCTCTATTGAGAGACTCTACTTTCATTTCCGGTAATCGAGAAACTGGCACTATGATTCCTGATGCACCAAGTACGCAGAGTTTGGATTGCTGGCAGAGGAGTATTCCGGCCGTTTGTATATCCAATTCTCTTCCATCTACCTGTACTTCTGGCAATCGTGAAGCCGGCTCTATGGTTCCTGATGTACCAAGTATGCAGAGTTTAGACTGCGAGCAGAGGAGTATTCCGGCCGGTATTACATTTAACTCTCAGGAGACACCACCATCGTCAGTTGCACATGAACGTGGGGCCAGTTTGCAAGGTATTAATGAAGCTTCGGTCGTTTTAACTAACTCGAACACTAAGCCACTTGGTCCTTTTATTACTGGATCAACGACAGTTGCAGTTCCTGTACATGATATGGTAAATAACTCTTTTTCTTTTCCTGACATTAATAACCGGCTGGCTGACAATTTTACTTTTTCAACAGCTACTAGCGGGACAGTCCAGCAGAACTTAGCCAATGATAGTGAACAGGCTGATATTGCTGTCAACTTAAAAACCTTGGACAGTTTGTTACTTAAATTAAAGAAAACCCAGCTTGAAATTTCGTATTTCCAAGAGTGCTTAAAGCTTAAAATAGTTCCAAAAGGGCTGAGGCGCTATCAATATACTACTGGCCTTGTTGCTAATTCCTTATTTCATAAGGAACTTCTTGCTTTGTTTGATTGACAAGGTTTTGAGCTATTAGACTTAATGATAAAACATTACTCTGTGTTGGTGGCCTCTGAGTAAACAAGTGTCTGAACTGAACGAACTGATTAGGCTTGACAATGAATTTTTTCGTTACAAATACGATTACAGTAGAATATTTTCAAGCATTGATCAATATCTTAATAAGCTTAAAAATAATAAAACCAAGAAACTGGAAAGGGATATTAAAGCCTATAATGGGGGGTTGCTTACCCCATACCGTCTTCAGCTCATATTTGGCTAGGGCCAGCTAGACCAGTTCTACCTCCACTTGGAAGTAAAGTTTCACCGCTGAACACTGGTAACAACCAACTTATTAATGACACTCCTTCTGGTGTTGGTCCTGTGTGCACTGATGATCTACCACAAACAGAACCCAGAAGGAGTGAAAGACTGCAGAACAACAATAGGTCGTTTCATTATAATTTAAGATCTAATGACTCTAGTTTTTTAGGGGCAAGACCAAAACAACCGACTGGTCAACACAATCAGAAAGTAAAGCACAGTTTCAGGCAACACAGGACTTGAATAGGTGTTTTTCTAGTATATTATATGCTGATAATGTTTTTTATCCAATGTGGATTCTAATGTCTCTCCGCTGAGTCAGGGTAATTTTTAAGTGTTACTGATTCACAAGATACTATTGTTTGTGAAGAATCAATTTAATAACCAAACTACTAATATACCTGTAACACTTACTAATGCTGACGGTGATTTTAAAGTTTATAAGTTTTCTTCAGTGGATATCACACCAGAACAGGTCGAGTTATTTTCTAAGAGTTACACTTACATCCCTGTACAGAAGTTAGATTTGGTCAAGACAAACATTAATGTAAAATTATTCACTAGGAAACTTAATTTTAAGTTGATGATGGGTAGTAATATCATTGTTAATAGTAATGATTTTAGAATTCCTAGTGTTTACAATCCTCCCCTGCACCCATTATTGCAAATATTCGAGCTTATGTGTGAGTTGGATATTCGTCAGAGGTTTCAGGAAGTGAAGCATGCTTACACTATTGACACTACTTTAAAAGCTGAGAAGGAATGTATTGACTTCGTCAAACTATATGATGTAGGTATTTGTAAACCAGACAAGGGTGTGGAGCTTGCGATTTTTGATGGTTCTGATTATAGTGAAAGGATGTCACTTGTTTTGGATAGCCCTTCCTATATTCCCAGTTCGAGATCTGAAGTCAACAGGGCCTACACTACCATCAGGAATAGCATCGAGAAAATGTATATAGAGGGAAGAATCAATCAGAATACATTTAACTATACGTCAACAATGTACCCTAGGTTTCCTTGTATGTTTGGGATATCAAAAATACACAAAGATTTAATTAATCCCCCCATGCATCCCTTGTTGACAGGAGGGGTTCTCCTACATACCCCTGTGCGAAAGTTGTTGACTCTATTTTACAGAAATATTTGGTTAACATTAACCAAATTTGTAAGGATTCTTGGATGTTCCTTGACAAAATCAACAAGTTAGAATTTAATTCTGGTCATAACTTTCTCACAATTGATGTCAACGATCTGTACACCAGCATCCCGCACGATATAGCTTTAGAATGGGTTGACCAAATGTTAAGACTACATGGCAGCACTGGGAATGAGTTGGACCTTGTCCATGAGCTTTTGGATTTAGTATTAGACAATACCTTTTTTCGTGTTTGAGAATAAATTTTATTTACAAAAAGTCGGGGTTGCGATGGGCTGCCCTTGTGGTGCCAGTATTGCTAACACGGTTATGGCCCGCTGGGAGCACCTTTTTGTTTTCAATAACTGTAAGTTTAAACAGCAAATAATTTTTTATACCCGGTACCTTGACGATATCTTTATCCTTTTGGATGGTGACAATACTGTTAGTGACCTATTGGTCGACTACTTTAACAACTCGACACAGTTTTTAAAGTTTACATCCACATTCAACACAGAGACCATAGCATATCTTGATATCTCTTTGACTAAAGACTACTCTATCCACAAGTTTATTGCCAGCATTCATAGAAAAAGTACATATTCCAACTCTTTTTTACATTTCTCCAGCTGTCATCCATCCCATCAGAAGCGGGCAGTAGTAAAGGGTCAGCTGGTCAGGGCAGCCCGCATTACTACTCTTGATAAGGATTTTCATGCTGAATGTGCACACCTGAGGAATATGTTCCTTCACCATGGTTACCCAGGCGATATGGTGGATGATTTGATTGAGGAAGTCTCGAATAAACGTTTGAGACGGTTTTATAAACCAATTTTGGATAGTGAGCACATTCAGCATGAAGATGAAGAGGTTACACTTTCTGAACTTGTAATTGATTGCATTCCCACTCCTGAGCTTAAAACACAAGGTGCCACTTTTATCACAACATACAATCTCAACAGTAGAGACTGTTTCCAGATTTTATGTAAGAACTGGGCAATTTTTAAGTGACAACATTGTGTTTCAGAGGGTAGGTGACCATCCTATTGTTGTTTATAAGAGAGCTAAAAACCTAAAGGCCCTTTTTGAACAACGTCTTCTTGTACGTAGTAAAATTATGGGTATGTATAAATGCCAATCCTGTAATTATTGTCAATATATCATCGAGTCTAATAGAGTCAAGATTCATGACCACCAATACACCTTAAATTTTAGAGTGAATTGCAATTCGAGAATGGTAGTTTACCTAGCTCAGTGCCAGGCCTGCTTAGCCTTTTATATTGGAAAAACGGAGAGACGTCTTCGAGATCGTTTATATGAACACATTTACGCCATAAGAAAAAAATAAACTTGTCAATGCTTTGGCTAAGCATATTCTTTCCCATCCTGATCATAGTTTTAAATTTATGGTGATTGACCAAGTTTTTCAGAGTCCCCGTGGCGGTCCGACTGCCCTAAAGTTAGAAGAACTTGAATTGGTCTGGCAAATCAGACTAAATGCTTACAATGTGCCTGGCTTGAATGAGGGCTGTTCAATCAGCAGTATACTTAAGTTAAAGAGTCTTACTAGATGACAGTCTTTACGTACTATTTCAATTTAGGTACCAGTATTTATTGTGCCTTTACTTAGGTCAGTGTGAGTGTTATCTTTACAGGTCATTATTTTTATTTTTTTTACTATTTTTAATGTCAATGGTTTGTAGAATGTGGATATACTTACCACCTACGAGGACCTTTAGCAGCATTTTGAAAAATGGTTTTAAATGTGTATCTGTTCCTTTTAGAACCTTATTGTATAATTGGGTCACTAATTGATGTAGTATTTATAGTACACGTGTATGTGGTTTTATTAGTCTGAAGAAGTTTGTACATTGAATCAAACGAAAAGTGCTTAATAAAACTAAGGATCTGCACTTTTTTGGTTGTGTGCCGTTTGCTTGTCTTAGTCCCTATTTTTTGGAATTACCAGTTTGTTTTTGCCTGTTTTTGAGTTCCGCATTCCAAGATAGGACCTGTGTATCCTCACAGAAATTATCTTGTTAGTTTTGTTGTGAGCTCCTATTTTTTCATCTTTGAACGTTAAGCCTTGGGCACAATAAGACAAATTATTTTCTTGCTCATGAGTTTTGTTTAGACCACTGTTGGACTAAAAGGTTGGGAAAATGCTCTAAACTGCATTCCAGAGATTCTATAACCACTATTTGGGGGCATCAGCTTAATTGAATTATTTCCTAAATAGTTATTACTGTTTGTTCCATCTTGGTCAGGAATGGTTTGTTGAAAGCATGCAAGGAAAACTAAAGCTGAACCACACTGAATTTCTTTCCTTTATCATAATTTCTGTAAAAGCCATCATTGGATGAAAAGGTTGTGTAAAAAGAAAAAATAAAATAAAATGCACTTCAGAGCACATAGAAAGTTATGGCTTCTTGAAAAAGCTGAAGAGTAAGAAGTGTAAGGCAAAATATGGGAAAAGGAAGAAAAACGTTATGTACATGGCATGGGGAGCCCAAGATGGGGAGCACTGAAGTGTGTGTGTGTTTGTATAGGGGAGGGTGCTGAAACAGTAGGCAGTGCCTAGGGTGCAATTTCACCTAACGGGAGCTGTACATAGAGTTATTGTAATGCATCATTGCTGCAACTAAATGCCAGTAACTGTGAATTTCCCTTTGTGAGATGGACTAACACAGTGTGGTACATAGGCCTGTCGTAATATAAGAGCATTGAACCTACAGGTCATTCTGTGTGTACTACTGCTAACAGTTTGCAGCACAAACTAAAAGTTGCTTAAAGGGTGGCAGCAACAGGGCAATACTTTGAAAATGCAAGGGGAGGCCCCCAACTTGACCTCAAAATGCTAACACCGGCCCTGTTTGCCATCCTTATCAGGAAGAGCAGGACTGGAAATAACTAAGTGCTTAGCAACAGTGGGATCAACTAAAGCTATAGCTGCTGAGTCAGGTTTCAGAATAGTGTATAAAATTTAAAAGACGGAGAACTTTATACATCCTATCTGCCTTTTTAGGGAAAGTTGTTTGACTATCAGGAAAATTGCAGGCAGTAACACTCACATTCTTTAAAGCAGACACAACAGGAGAATGGGTATGGGTTCTGGAAAATCCTTCTGTAACACCTCATAGTATTTTCTGAGAGACTGAGAAACCTCAGTGTTCTCCCACTGAATGCACTGATACATTCTAGCAACAGAAATTTGAGGGGGAAAAAAAAACAAAAAACAGTATCTATCCCCTGCATCTTCCTGTTCAGGTTCAGAAATTTGAATTTCTTCCTGAAAAGATTAATCCGTCTTTCTTTTACCATAAACTACTTTACAGCAAGGATCAATAGCCTGAATTAAACCCCGAACCAGACCCAGTAAATTATATCGATCCAACAAAAAAAAAAAGAGGGGAGTAGATACATGCTTGGTTCCCAGTTTTTTATTTGTATTTATTTAGTTATTTTTTAACAGGAAAATGGGGCCAACCATGTTACTAATGGCAGCAGCAGCTTCTCCAGAGATGGGTACACCATTCTGACAAAAGGGAAAATATGTCACTATTTCCTCTCCAAGGCTCTCCCTTGCCCACTGAAGGACCCCAACAGACACAGAGGACGTGACTAATCCCTAGTTCATAGTGGCTGTAGGCGCCACACCAGTGGGATCCGTAATAAACGATGAGTGGTCTGAGGTACAGCAAATGGTCATTGGCAGAGTCACCCCACCTGCTGTTTTTTTTTTTTTTTTTTTTGGGCAAAAGCTGCTTGCTTAATTTTTTTTCTTTTTGCGGCTAGGAGAAGGAAGTACTGGTAGTCTGTTCCATGGTCAAGTCGAATGGTGCCTCTTTCCCAGGAAGACAAGCAGCAATTGCTGGTAAACACTAAGAGTCCACAAAAGTTACTTTTTTATACAGTAAAAAGTACTTTAAAACACTATGCCAAATCCCATAAAAGTAAAATAAACACAATTTATCCACAGACAAAAAATGTTACTTTATAACACTTTTAAACTGATAGAAAAAATGAGTGCTCTGTTTAAAAGTACATTACAGTCTCAAGACCATCTGTTAAAATACAACACTCCTAGCCATAAAATAACTTTCCTAAAGAGGAAAGTAATAAAACATCAGCAAAATAAAGAAAATGGAATTTTCAATAGCATACATATGTGTAAAGACACACAGACACATACACAGAAACAGCTAGAAGACACAAAAGCCACAGCCAGACCTTCAAGTGCCAATCTGGGCAGCAGTGACTAGTATCCCTTCTATTACAACTATCTAATAACAGTTTTAGGGGATTCTTCAGGTTTCTCAGCAGAACTCTCCAAGTCATATATTTAACAAATAAAAAAATAAAAAAAAATCATATGACTGGCATACATAAACTATTCAGAAAGACTTCAGGACCTGTCAGTCTGCTTGTTACAGTTTTATAGGTAGCTACTAGACAATTGGTCCAGCTGACCACTTAGGAGCCTAGCCCAACTATCCAAATCCCCCACACTGTCTGCTTAAGTGACCTGTTGACAGTCTCACAGTAGGCACAGGAAGGGCTGAAGGAATCAATCGCTAAACTATAGGAAGCAGCTCATCAACGTCTCCTAGGCTGATGAACTGATACCTGCCAGACTACAGGTTACTCAGAAGTGACCTCTGCCTGGTTTATAAGGTAATCTGTAATTTGGTTCTGTCTGAAACTATTTGGCTGGAAATGGGACTCACTACTGAGAGAAGCTAACTTTAGATCATGGAGACTAATATGAAAAATAAACACCAGTAATTAGAAAAAATATCACACATTCCTTATTCAACACCTTCCATGACTATGGAATAACTTTTCCATTACCAAAGAAGTCAGTTATTTTTTTCTAAAATAACCATGGCATATGTATACAGTACTGACTTTGACCTTGTTTTGTACTGTAGGGCTGAATCTGAAAAATATCCTTTGAGGTTAGTGTGCTACCCCAGTTAAGAAGATAAACTATAACAATACATGTGCGTACGTACATACATACAAACATACAGATATATGGGAAGTAGTAAATCACCCAGTGTTAGGGTAATCAAGCTCCTTGAATGCTAGTGAGTTATAAACATGACAACCAACTCCATGAATATTTAACAGTTTCAAAGTGCAGAGTGACAAACTATCTTTGCTGTTTGCTTTACTCAGGAAATGCTGACTTGATGTTTCAGTTTACTCTCACAAATATTATTAGCTGACCCAGACACGTACCAAGGGTGGTGTGAAGGGGTATCTGGTCTGAGTGCAATGTGTTAGAGGATTTATGTCAATGGTACCAACATTTTTGAATAAGCATTTTAATGCAAATGCAAGTCAGTGAACCCTGATACTGGAAGACTACAATAATGCAAAATATTTGATAGCAGAAGATCTTCTCCTTTTTACTCCAGTAAATTATGTTTTATTATTTTAGCTCTCTCTGTTATTCTGATTACGATATACAGCCAGCTGCTATATTTACTCAGTTTTGTTACGGTGAATGACAGAGGGGAGTACAGTGCAAGTTCAAGCTGTTAACTAATTAAAAAAATTGTTATGAGAGAGAATAATGGCTTATGATGACGTCTTTGAATTGAGATACAAAAGTGCTTTACAATTACATTAAAGGGAATTTGTTGAGTGGTTTGGTGTTTTAGAATGATACCTTATTTCACAGAGCTACACTTAAATGCCATGTATGCCTCTGGTCAGGGGCTGCAAAAACACTAACAAAGGGACAAACTCCCCCCATATGCAGAGTGGATATGGTAGCTACTTTGACGTTATTACATACTGCAAACATAGGCTTGATTCCTAGAACCCACAATATCCCATTATCAACTATGAAAAAGCAACTTACCACAAAGCCGCTGGGTCATATCATCATCATCACCCCCCCCCCCTTTTCCCATTTTTCTACATGGGGTCGGGGTATCACGTTAACTGTCACCAACTCTCTTGATTCAGTGCCACACTCCTGCCTATTTTGTTTCACACAGTCCATCCACCTCTTTGCTAGACGTCCTCGCTTCCTCTTACCTTCTTCCTGTCTGTCCCAAATCTTCCTCACCAGATTGTCTTCTGCTTTTCTACATGTGCCCAAACCACTATAGTCTATTCTCTTTGATCTTTTCTGCAATTTGAGCTACTTTGGCTTCTGCTCTTGTGTCCTCATTTCTTCGTCTGTCCCACAGTGTGCATCCTATCACCTTTCTCAGGCACTTCATTTCCATCACCTCTAGCTTCTTCAACTATTCTACCTTTACTGCCCAGGCTTCTGTACCATACAGTTCTACTGGTCACACCACTGTCTTGTACACCTTACCTTTCAGCTTCCTTGGCATTCTTCTATCATCGACTACACCTGATACTCTATGCCAGTTGGCTGCAGCCCCTCTGATTCTAGCGTTGACCTCTTCATTCAGACAACCCTTCTCTTCAAATACTCCTCCCAGATACTTGAAGCTGTTTACCTGTTCTTCTATCTCTATTCTCAGCTTCTTCTGATTTCCCCAAATTGCTACCATTACCACAGTCTTATCTGTGCTTAGTTTCATCCCATGTGGCTTCAGATTTGCATTCCATTCTCCTATCCTTTGCTGAAGTTCTACCTCAGAGTCTACCTGTACTGCCACATCATCTGCATACAACAGCTTTGTTGATCCATCCCCCCAACCTGTTTAATAATGCAGTCCATCACCAGTATGAACAGCAGTGGGCTCAGAGCTGAACCCCGATGTATACCCACACCCACTGGGAACCCCTCTGTGAGGCCAAACACCATCCATACTTGAGTCATTGGGTTCTTGTACATAGCCTGCACTAATTCTACCAATGTTTCTGGGACTTCAAACCACAGCAGTACTGCCCAGGTCAGCTTTCTTGGGACCTTGTCATATGCTTTCTCCAAATCTAGGAATGCCCAGTTGGACTCTCTCCTCATCTCTAGCTTCTTCTCAAGTATCTGTCTCAAACATCGGGTCAGTTGTGCTGCATCCTGATCTGAATCCAAACTGCTCATCTCCCATCTTACATTCTACTACTCTGCGTATCCATTTATCAATCACCTTCTCCAGAACTTTCATGCAATGTGATAGGAGTTTGATGTCTGTACTGCCCACAGTTGTGTATGTCCCCTTTGTTTTTGTACATTGGCATGAATATGCTTTTTCTCCAGTCATCTGGGATACACCTTTCTCTCCACACTGTTATTAGTACTCTCGCTATCTTCCCTATCTCACCCAGCATCTTTATCATATCTGCTGTGACCTCATCTGAGCCTGCTGCTTTCGCTGACTTCATCTTCCTTAGTGCTATTCTTACTTCTTCTAGGGTGGGCTCCTCTTCTTCTCTCATCATAGGCTTCTTCTCTTATCGTAGGCTGTTTCTGGGGCAGTACAGCTTCTGTGAGGTTTTCATCATTCAAAAGCTGCTAGAAATACTCCTTCCATCTGTCTTTGATTCCTCTGGGCTTTTGAGCAGGTTGTTGCTGGCATCCCTTATGAAGGGTGTCTGACTATCTTCTTTATCTTTCTGTCTTTTGCCGTGCAACCTGATCTAGTTTCTTTATGCCCCTTTACTGAGTCACTTTCCAGACGGTGGTACAGTGCCTCTGATGCCCTATTCTTTGCTATTGCAACTTCTTTCTTAGCTTCTTTGTTAGCTAATCAGTAGTCCTTTCTAACCTGGTCAGTCTTTTCTGCCTACCACTTCTTCCTGCACTCCTTTTTTCTTTTGATGACTTCCTGGACTTCTGCATTCCACCACCAGCTTTCCTTATGCACCTTATTTCCATACCTGGCTTGGCCACATATCTTTTCTGTAGTCCTAACACATGCTGTTTTTAGGCGCTGCCATTCTTCTTCAACTCCACCTATTTCATCCTTTCTTGGGGTGCTAGAGCCCTGAGTAATTTCTTGAATTATTGTACTTTCTCTCCAGTCAACTTCCAGGTCTTCAGCCTGGTCTCTATTGACCTTAGAGCCTTCTCTGACCACTGCTTGCAGCTGATTGTGGCAACTAGTGGTTTATGCTGTGGGCAGACTGTTTCACTGGGGATGACTTTGCAATCATGGATTCTGCCCCAGTGCCTTTTCCTTACTAGGAGGAAGTCTAGCTGAGTTGCATGTTGACTACTCTTGTATGTGATCTTGTGACCGTCTTCTTTTTGACCCATGTGTTGGTGACTATCAAGCCATTTGCCAGAGAAAAGTCTAGAATGGCTTCTCCTTCTTTATTCCTGTTGCTCCACCCATGTGGACCCAGGCAGTCCTCATATCCTGTTCTGTCTGTCCCGATATGTGCATTCAAGTCACCCATTATCTACACCAATTCATGTTGTCCTGCTTTATCTAGTAGGTCCTGCAACTGCTGTCTGAATGCACTTGTTTCCTCATTATCACAACCCTGCTGTGGGGCAGAAGCTGAGATTATGAATACTGCCCAATCATTACACTGGAGTCTGACTGCCATGAGTCTGTCATTAATTCTGATAATATCCCTTACTGCCTTCTGAAGCCTCTCTCTCACCACAATTCCTACACCATTTCTAGCCTGCCCTCCACCTGAGTAGTAGACTCTGGATCCCAGGCCAAGTGGCTTTGCTGCACTGCCCTTCCATCTCATCTCCTGGATACATAGGCTGTCCAGCCTCCTCCATATCGTCATGTCATCCACTTCCAAGCTGCATCCTGTCAGTGAATCTACATTAAGCATAGCAATTCTCAGTTCATGTTTGGCAGGTTGGTTGGTTTTACGTTCGTTCAACAGCGCTATCCCAGGTAACACATGCTGGGCAGCTAGACACTAGCCTGCCAGTAGCTTATTGATCTAGGGCTGCTGGGCTTTATGGTGGGCACAAACTGGCCAATAGGGGCACATATACCCTTCCCACCATTAGCATGGGTCCCTGGCGTAGGTCAGAGTAGACTAGGTCCTCAACCCACTTATCACCAGTAACTAACCATGCCCGTTTTTGGCGACATTAGTCAACATGACTGGATCACCTAGAGCCATATTTTACAATGTCGTGTGGCTAGCCCTGTCACGGTGCACAGTCTATGATCTGTATTCTCCTATCTTGAGGATACTGTGCACCACAGTAGATGTCTAAAGCAGTTGGTCTGTAAAACTCTTCCCCCTATAGGGCACCATGTAGAGTCTGTGCTGCTGTCCACAGCTCCATTCATTGGTGAATTTGAGAGGAAAACACTCAGCATGTTTTTCAGACATGGGAGAAACCCACAGAGACACAGGGAGAACATGCAAACTCCAAACAGACATTGGTCCTAGGTCAGGATCGAACCTTGTACTTTGTGCATGGGAGATGAAGACTTTAACCACTAAGCCATCTGGTCATATAAATATTTACAAAAACAGTTCCATATCTCTGTGTCAATTTACAGAATTTTGTGTTCTCAGTGGCAGATTTAGGCATGGACATAGGGGAGTGCGACCCTCTTTTTAAAGCCGTTATAAGTCCGTATTAAAGTACTGCATTTTTATTTTGTTAAAATCAAAAAAATGTACCGCCAAAATGGTACATTTTTCTGATTCAACTTACCAACTTTTTTTTTTTGTTTGAAGAAGCACAGGAGATGTGACTGGAGGTTGCAGTCAGGTGATCTATATGACGATCCTGAATTGCTGCTCCAACTGCATCTCTGTTGTAGTTGAGTGAAGGTGCATTGGGTGATAGGTCGTAGTGAACATTTGTTGAAGGAAAAAAAAATGAATTTTGTGTCTTTCGGCTTATCCCGGTTAGGGGTCGCCACAGCGGAACTCCGGTCCGCTAATGTTTGGTAGTGGATTTTTACGTGCCGAGTTACCAGCCCTGATGCACAACCTTCAACGAAGGCACGCCCATTCACGTATGCCTCCACACAGAAGACGCTCTAGCTGAGAATCGAATGGGACAACGTCTTGCTGTGAGGCGACAACGGTACCGCAGCACCACTACCGAAGGAAAAAAAATGAATAGTACATAAAATATTTTTTTTCTTAAAAACAGAGTTGATTGACCTCCTGTTTCAAAACTGCTGCAAATTACGACTCAAGAAGTGGAAAAGCAGTGTTCAACATGTACATTGAGGTAATTTTGTTTTCTTCAGCAGGGCTTGAAAGAGAATGTGCCAGAGATTCATTGGTGCTCTACTGATATGCACAGTCTTAGGGAAAATTAAGACATTGGGAACTTCCTAGCTAAAAGTAGTTACAGAATTTGAAAATATCTTGAACAGCTTAAGGCACATCCTATCAGGGCTGGGGAAATAAGGTATTAGCTAAAGTGGCTATGCAATTTACCCATTATGTTGGGAAGTGAGCTGTCTATGCAGGCCATGCAGTCCTTATCTGTCTTCATAATCTCTTTCTGTGAACAGCTGTACCCTTAGAAAACATCATACACCTAGCAAATCTTCATTTACACATACGTGAAACATTGTTTTGCATCCTGACAAGTAACTCAATCCCTCCCAATAGGCATTGCCTAAAATGATATTTGCAGTATAAGACAAACTTACTGTTTTAATTTATTCTTCCTCACTGCCAATAAGACCTAATTTTTTAACTGTTGAAAAAATACTTAAACTGTTTCCTGTATCCCCTAAGAAGTTCACCATGTATAACCCTTCGAGCTGCATTCTCCTGTCCTCAGAAACCTTTTTTCTACATATTGTACCCACTCTATGGTTGTCCTTAAAGGACTTAAATGCTCATTACTGTGTTTTCTTCTGCATTCTTTCTCAAAACTCTATACATAAGGGTTTTTGTTTCTTTTTCTATGTCTTCTGGTGAAAACCAAACATTATTTGAACTGTTTTCTGGCGATTACTGACATGGTAAATCAGAGGAGCTTTAAGGAGTAGGAATTGCTATCTTGCTTAGTGATATCCTTTCTTATTTTTGCAATAAACGTGTTGAATGCACTCACTGTTAGTAACATCATGTTTAACTACAGGGGGGTTTGGATGAAGGTTTCTTCATATAAATTTACTTATGGATGTTTTGCCTTTGGGCATAATTTCTTTCTTTGGGTGCCACTGTTAATAGTAAAAAGCACAGAAAAATATATTTCATTTTGAACAGGAAACTATAATTACACTCAATAAAACTTTAAAATGAGAGTGAGATGGACCTGATGCAGTAGCTCAACACTTGGTGTTAACTCATGTCCCTTTAACCCTTAATTTATCTAGTAGCCCAAGTGCTACAGAATTATCAAAGCAGAAAGGGACTAGCTCTTGTGTCCTAGGGTGAAGCTGAAGGTCTAATTATCTGTCCCATGATCCTCCTGGCAGAGGGACCTCAGGAAATCAACCCCTGAAGAAAAGGCAGAGAAGTTCTCCATAGCATGCCATGTGTGGGAATGAAGGTAATTTTGAATACCCAAGGCCACTGTACAGTATCCATGGAGGTAAGTTAAAAAGATAGAGTTGAATAAACTGCTGCACCCCAATACAGTGGCCATGGCAACTTGCTAACCAGCTGTCACCTCTGCTAGAATCCACAGGAAGCATAAGGAACAGGTAGTATCATGAGGTTCCATGTTGGATGGGGGAGAAAAAAAAAGACTTAAATACTTTGCTATGAGAACCCAAATTATTACTGTAGGACTTTTTATGGTTTGGACTGTCTGCATGTATGATTGATACGCTTGCTAAGAAAGCCTAATGCCTTATTATTATTAGTTTGGAGCCCATTAACAATGGGTAACCAAAACACTGCTGGTATTGCTTCTTATTCTATGTTATCACCAGTGCTATTGGAATCAATGATGTGGCCACCTGACAAAATGCAACCAACTGTGTGGCCATAACCATCCTACTGACAAAGTCTAGTGGTGATACACCATACTTGTGGAAACTTTTACAGTCTGAATAAGTGTCACATGGCAGCACACAATGTGTTGACATCAGAGAGGCAGATGTCACTCTTAAGGCGTAATGTGCTCTGCAGCATGCCCTGCTGAGTGAGGGCCATTAGACAGCTGTAATGTGCACAGTATTAGGGAGAATTAAGGCAATGGGAGGAAGCTACTCTGGGTGACAATGAACTGCTGCCATTTACAATGGGACACAGATTCTGCATAAGACAGCAGCACTCTTCTGCTTTATATTATGGACTCCTTCCTACATATACCCTGCCTGGGGCCACTGCAAACAGCTGTACCACAGTTGTCATACGGGTGATGTTTCCTGGCAACAATCCATTCCATCTAGATGTGAGGGGCAATCTGTATGTCACAGCCTTACAATCTCCCTCCTGTATGACGCAATACCTTAGCTATAAGAATCAGGCAGATGTGCAGCTTGGTATCCAGATTCCTGCTCTTTGCAACCCGTATAAACTTCATCTACTGTGTCATTCATCAGGATGCAATTACCTCTACAAGTTTTCTGCCACTTGAGACTCAAATACAACTTAGGAAACCAAAGCTGAGACTTTTTACTTTAAGTTTAATGCCAGTTTATACCATACAATTTCATAACTGTTTCATACATGTAAGAAAGTGTTTGATGTATGGTAGCATCGGTTTCTGTGCTTATACAAATGCCATTTTTTCCTAGACAAGAGCAGGCCTAATCTCAAGAATAGGCAAACTCAGCAGCCACCAAGGGTTCCATTCTGTTCAGGGGTGCATTTTTATGGTTTGTTATTACTGTTAATATTATTATTATTTAACATATGAAGTTCCCCACACTTGCTAAGCAGTCACAGCTATACAAAGGAGATAATACAGCTCTCCAGCTGTTGCTGCAGTTAAGCAAAATCCAATCCCTGTCTTTACTCTGTTGCTCTTTACCTTAGAGTAATTCAGATTATTTACATAGAGTCCACACCCTTGCACTATGTGCTCCAACAATGAAAATACAGTTAACAGTTTTCCATGTGATTTGGTACTGCTGTGTGTAGTTGAGTGACTACTTGGATCGTGTTATCCCAAACAAAACCAAGACTCACTCCTCCAAGAAAAGGAAACCAGTCTGGTGGACCCCTGCCATAAACAAGCTATACAATAGGAGGAGTAAACTAGTACAGAAAAAGAGTAAAATCCCAAGAAGGGAAGACATCCATGATCACTATCAGCAAGAAACTACGTTCCCTCATAAAATCATCCAAGGTTAGCTTTGAAAGAAAAATTGCCATGGACTCCAAAGATAACCACATGGCATTCTTTAGCTATGTCAAGAATCTAAGTGGCAATTCTCAGATCTGCTCGGAGTTAGTGCAGAATGGCACAAAATACACTGACCCGACCGATATAGCCAACATCCTGGCAGACAGGTTCAGTGCAAACCTCACCCCCCTCTCACCCCCAAAAGGGCCCATAACTATACCAGAAGAATGTAGTGCCCTGGAAATTACAGACACTCAGGTTAAAACAGCCCTCTCCAAAGCCAAAAACACAGCATCAATGGGACTGGACTGTGTCCCAGGCTGTGTCCTACACGAGCTCAAAGATGAACTAACCCCTTACCTAAAGACACTGTTTAAACTCAGCCTCTCCACAGGCTATGTGCCCACAGGGTGGCGCACAGCAACGGTTATTCCGCTCCACCAAGGTGGAGCCACAACAGACCCCGGGAACTATCGCCCTATAAGCCTGACTAGCTTGGTCAGCAAAGCTATGGAGCGCATCATCATGGATCTCATTAACAGAGACATTGGGAACCTCCAAACACTGGACCCTACCCAGTTCGGCTTTGTTAAGGGCAGATCATGCCTCCTAAACCTGGTGAACTTCTTTGAGACAGTTACCAAGGCTATAGACGAGAGAAAGGTGGTCCACACAGCCTGCCTAGACCTTGCAAAGGCCTTCGACACCATTCCCCACTCAGGTATTATAGACAAGCTAACCAGCCTGAACATAAACCCCTATGTCACGACATGGGTTGCCAACTGGCTCACGGACAGAACCTACATGGTAAGAGTTGCGGGAGCTAGGTCTGACTCTAAACCGGTTACAAGTGGCGTTCCCCAGGGCTCAGTCCTAGGACCCCTCCTGTTCGGCAAATACTTCTCAGAGTTACAGGCAAGCACAGGAGGACTATGACTGACCAAGTTCGCAGACAACTGCAAACTAGGGGCTATAATTGACTCTCCAGCTGACACAGGCATCCTCCAAATGGGTCTCACTGAGACAGATACCTGGTGTCAAAACCATGGCCTCAAGCTAAATGCCAAAAATTGCATAGTCATCCCCTTTGGAAAAACAAAGTACCCACAAACTATCACATAGGTGGTAGCCCCCTAAATACGGAAGACGTAATAAGGGATCTGGGGACCCAAGTAGATAGTAACCTCTCCTTTGATAATCACATTGCCAAAGTGGTTAGAAAATCCTATGTGGCCCACCTAATCACAAAAGGGTTTGCATCCAGATCGAAAGAGGTCATTGGGTCCCTGTATGCATCACTCATCAGACCCATCATAGAGTACAATGCCCCATTTGGGATGTACCTTACAATACACCTGCAACAACTGGAAAGACCACAGAAGTACCTCACCAAGAGGATCACTGGCCTCAAGCAGATGCCCTATGCAGCTCGACTGAAGAAACTCCAGCTGTACTCGGTTGCATACCGCCTACTCAGAGGTGATCTCTGCCTGACATACAAGGCCATGTCTAATCCAGAATTGATGGACATGCTCCACTTAAAGAAAACCATATCCCCTCAAGCCACACACTCCAGGGATCTAAACCTCATCACAACAATAAATAGGACGTGCTGGAGGGATAGATTCCTGTCCCAGAGACGTCCCATGCTCTGGAACAAGATTCCAATCTACATTAGGCAGAGCTCCTCAGTAACCCTCTTCAAGAGAAACCATGACCAGTGGATGGGAAACAGAAAGTTTACCCCAGGGATCACTTCAATGACTCTGTTGGACACAGGCACAGGGAACTAATCTAAGGGGGTGGCGAAAGCCAACACATTCCGGCTAGGCTTATAAATGCCTTTGGGCAGATAGCCTAGTACTTACCTATGAACCTATAAAAGGTGGCCATAAATAAAAGTCAACATTGCTTTCACTGATGATTCCTTTCTTTTCTCTCTTTAATTCTTGGTTGGGTGAAAGACTACACAAAATTCTCATTTTTATCATTAACTGTTGGTCCCTGTCCCAGTCCATTTCTGTGTGGTGTTTGCTGACCAGTCTGAAATGTGGAGAAGGGTAACATGGATGTACAGACAGGAAAAGCTGTGTAAACACCACTGCTTTTTTATTTGGGAAGCACTGATTTTATGAAGTACAGAAAACAGATATGAATGCTGCCTCATTTTAAATCTGAAGTCTTTGGTGGTGGTGGTGGTGGTGGTGGTGGGGGGGGGTTGATGCAGCCGAGTTGTTTAAACATACGATTGGTTTGAATCAACCATGCTGGAGAGTTCTACTGCAGCTGTTTGTCCCATGTTTGTTATGATCATTTCATGGAATCTGGTATTCAACATGCAAGACAAAAGATGTCTACCTGCATCAGGTAATTCCTTGTTGATCTGACATCTTGCTTGCAGAAGCTCCATATTTTTAACACTAAGTGTTGTGAGTGAATCTTTAGTTTCCATGTTCCATTTAATGCTACTTCAGTTTCCTGCAGCAGTTGTTATGCTGTCTAAACTATCATAACCTAGAGCAAACAATGCCTTGTAGCTTGTTTAAATTTAAGTTTATTTTGTATATTGAAAAAAAAAAATCTTCTGAAGTTTCTGAGTAGCTTTGATTTTTAATTGTTGCCACTGTGCAAGTCTTAGTTGTTAATCAGATGTACCCTATATTATATTTTGGTTAGGAATTAATGATAAAAAGTCTGAGTACACATATTCTTACTTTTAAGCCTACTGTCTCTATATAGGAACCAATGACTGATTTGAATACGTGGTCAATGAAAAAGTAGTAAGATGGGTTTTGATCTGCTTTATTTTAATATGTTACATATAGGCCTGCATTCATTGAATTCGATATTTGTAAAAATAAATCCCTCATAGTGCGTCTGTTCTAATTACGCAGTTTCATAAAAAAGTTGTGTGTGTAAGAGTAGCAATCTGCCATTCCAGATTAAAAGATGTACCATGAATTGTGCTAACATTCAAGATTCAGGGTCTGGTTTTTATTCTTGGTAAGAAGACCCAAAGGAATTACTCTAATAGACCATATCTCAAAATGGATTTTTCCTCAGTTATGCTTCTCTATCATTTCTAATTACACAACATATGAGAATGTTTTGTCAGTTCATTTCTGACTTCTGGTTCCTTGTGTGTTCCTCAATGCTGTCCTTCTTCAGGTCCACGCTTAGTGAGGGTAAAACTCTTTGCAGAAGCTTTCAGCTGATGGGTCCTCACTTTCACTGAAGAAAGCCTGTGGGCTACTGAGGCATGGATGATTACATTAGGAAGGGGATTAAATGCAGGCTGGCCCAGTCATTCTGGAGTAGTGTGGGATTTCATTTCATATTCTATGTGGTTTCACATTCCACTGTAGACTGGTGTGCAGTGACACATTTGTGTGAGTTCCCATGCACCTCATGTATGAACTGCACTGAGGTTTGACGGCCACCTTTAGGAATATTGTTCCTATCACACCATGATCCACCAAAGAGTAAAAATGCAGCAGAGTGAAATCTTCCTCTCCCCTGGGGTAGACAAATTTAAGACTGGCTGCTCAAACCCACCTCCCAGAGTCTACATACCTGTCTCCCAGGTCACTAATTACTCTCGACTTAGCTATGCCCCAAACATTTGTTTTTATTTTTTTACATACTCTTTAACCTGCTTAGCACAAGGTCAGTGTCCACTTTGTAGGGGAAACCCAAAGTCCAGGGCTCTTTGGACTTTCCCGTATTTTTTTTTTTTGATTAAGTGAAATGTGATTTTTTTTTTATATCCACCTAAGCTACCTCCAAATCAGGCAGATGGGATCTCATCCAAATGATGGTGCACTCTGGAGTGCAGCACCCCCTTATGCTGCACTGAAGTGTCAGTATCTTGGTGTGGGGTACCCCTATGCCAGTGGGTCAGTGCAAATATAATGTCTAATGGAAAAAAATAAAAACAATTGTACTATTAAAGCTTTTTAAGAAAGATAATTTTCTATCAGTTTTTATATGTCTGCTTGGCTTACTTTTCCACAGCTGTAATCATGACATTTTCTAGACCCACCTTACAAAAGGTCAGTATGCCAACTTGACATGCTGTAGTTTCAGGAGGGCACCCTTAATTATCAGACAGGATATATTTTGCTCATGAAAATAGGGTGGTGCAGTCAGGACAGTCACTAGGGAAGTGCCTTGAGAGTGCTGAAGGGACAGCAGCCTAAGAGCTAGAGGGTGTATGAGGACTCCCCAGAGTCCTTTCTGTGGAAGTCCATTTCACCTAATGGCCAAAGCAGTCTTTGATCAGATATACAACTACTGATAGCTGATAGTATTTTACTGTTGCCTATGTTAACTTTGCATTATGTTGTAATCGGTTTTGCTTCTAACCTTTTTATAGTTTACAGCTTTGGGATGGAATAAATTGCTGAACAGCACTAAGTTGTGCCACTGACTTAGTAAGTAAAATTAAATGCAATCCTACCTTTGGTCCACACATTACGTTATGAACATCAATCTATACATTAATGCTCAATACATAACTGGGCAGTGACAAGGCAGAATATGAACACTCCTGCCTGACCTACAATAACTACATTTATGCAAAACTGATACATGCTGTACTGTATAATCTGGTATTAGTCAGATATTTAAGCAGTCAGTGATCCGTTAGTTATTTTCTGATACCCACTTTATATTGTTTATTAGGGTTGCAGTGCTATCTTTGACCAGACTGCTCAAATGATGCCATATTGCAGGAAAATGGTCTCTCATTGGCATACTGCTGCTCTGTGACTGACTAATGAGATCAGAGAAAGCAGAACAGCCAATTCAAATGCATTCAGAGACAGAATGTTGACATATAAGTTGAGGGACAATGATTCATTAGGTACTATTTCTTACAAATACAATTTTTAACAAAACTGACATAAAATCAGTTTAGTAGTATTACATCCACCTTTTAATACAGCCCATGTTACAAGAAGAATAACCCATCCATTGGCACATTTTGTACTGGTAGTGTTTATTGATCTCTAGAAGTCGCATTACTTATTGTAAACAGTTGCTTACTAAATGTACAGCATAAAAGTGAGTTGAGATGTGGCTAACATGTAGTAGTGTGTGGTCATTAAAAACATAATTGATTGCATATATTCTCTCACTATTTTTGTCATTTTCCAGTGTTTTCCACCTTCAAAATAGGGGGTATTTTCAAGGTTTGGAGAAAAGCATAACCTCTTGAAAGTATAATGCCATTGAAAGCATAATATGAGTTAATTCTGGAAACCAGAGTGATTGCTAGTGCAAATAAGGTAAAATTTCAGTTCTGAAAAGAAATATAACTGGAAGTAAGCTATGAATATACATTTTGAAATATACAGCCATCACTGGTTGATTGCCACTTCTCAGTTTCATTTACTGCTACTTAATGTGGGCTTTATGATTATCTCTGTTTACTGTGATTTGGTGGCACAGAATAATTGCTGTTTTAAGCTTCTCTCTCAGAAAGTTTATTATTATTTTTTTTTTACATGATGTCATTTGTGAATGCATCTGATCCACACTACTGTGACTAGATACCACTATGACAGAACAGTGCCCTTGCTTTAGTTTTTGGTTTTAACTCATACAAGATAGCACACAGAAGGACCCCGATGCAGATATGCATTTTATGCATCTTATTTTCACTTAATTACATAGTTCGGCAGAGGGGCGGCCACGGTGGTGCAGTGGTTAGCATTGTCGCCTCACAGCAAGAGGTTCTCCCTGGTTTGATCCTTGGCTGGGGTGCCTTCTGTGCAGAGACTGCACGTCCTCCCTGTGGTTGCATGGGTTTCCTCCGTGTGCTCCGGTTTCCTCCCACATCTCAAAGACATGCTGTAGGTGGATTGGACACTCTAAATTGTCCCTAGGTGTGAGTGTGCGTGTGTGTGCCTTCTGTGGAAGGTTGGGCGCCGGGCTGGCAACTCGACACTGTAAAACTCCACTGCCAATCATGAGCAGACAGGTGATCCGCTGTGGCAACCCCTAACCGGGAAAAGCCGAAAGAAGAAGACATAGTTCGGCAGAATCAGGGTCTTTAGAAGGTCCAGCTGCGTCTACGGTATATGGTAGGTAAGGGTTCAACCATTGTTAGATCTAAACTTAATTCACAATTACTCACAGATGGCTTTCAGTAGTCATATCACTAGGTCATATTATACATTTTAAGAAGTAAATATTTATTTTGTAAGTAGGTGCACAGCTGATGGTTATTTGCATGCATTTGTTCTATTTTGATAAATGGGGATAGTCAGCTGGGTATTATCCAATGCATTTGCGGTAAGTGGAGAAAGTCTATAAAAATTCTTAAGTCATTTAATGATGGTGGGAGGATGGCATAATGGTTAAGGTGTTTACCTTACAGACGCAAAGTGCATGGTTTGATTCTCACATGGGGTAATTGGCTAGGCTTGAAATGGCTCACAGGGGCAGTTAGCCCTTAGTTCTAACCTATCAATATTGATTATGTCATCTCAGTGACATGTTTGCAGAAGTTATAGAAGACACTGAGTGAAAACTGCCCTGGAATCAATGTTTATCCCTCACTTGGTCATAACTTTGGTTGTGGCATTTTACAGCTGCTCATAAAAACATTTAAAGATGCAGAAAGTAGAAGCAACACCAGCAGTAAGCTTATTTATCACATTTGTTGCAAGCAAAACATTATTTCTTGTGGCAGACCTTTCAAACTGATTCAACTACTACCATTTTAAATTTGGTAGTGAAGTGTACCGAGGCAGAATTTATGAGGACAGAGAGAGTGAGGGAAAACAGAAGCTATTTTGGAGGGAATGGGGTCAGCTATACAGTGACAGAATAATTGGCATACAGGTTAAATGGCAATATTTTACTTATTTAAAGGGAAAAAGAATGATTGCTAAAACAAAACCATGCAGTTCTTGGATGACCTGAGTGCATGAGAAGCAGCAAAGATTACTTGGGAATAGCCTGCTTGTTGTCAGGAGAACCCAAGAATGCAGACTTCTCTATATCTGTTAAATGTGACACTGTAAAACTGTTAAGGAGAATCTCATTCACACCCCCATTACACACATATTTAGGTAGCTTCATACAAAAGTGTGAACATCACTTGTTTAAAGAGCTGCCAAAGTCCAGTCCTTCCCAGTTAATACATTAACAGTTTTGAAATATCCACTATCTGTCAGGTTACTCTTTAATCCATTTTCTTCTATCATTGGTTGTTCTGTAGATGTTAAGACATGTACAATATCCCCAAAAACACACAATGCAGTATTCTGGACATTGGAGACTCCATTGTGAGATGCACTGATATCCCTCTCACCAGTCTGAGTAAGGAGAAAGTCACGGTCAGTTGTTTATAAGGGGCCAGGATCTGCCACACTACACACGCACTTGGCTACCAGTATGACTCAGTCATAGTCCATGTGGGTGTAAATGACCTAAGACGTACCTCCCTACACTATAAGAAGAGAGACATCATGGAGCTCTTGGAATGTGTGTCCCAGGCTGTTATAAGCCTAAAACTGAGTAGCATTTTACCTTCTCCAAGGATGATGCCACAATGCAAACAAAAGATGACTGACTGACTTTAAAAAAACTGGCTTAGTTGCTGGTGTCATTCTAAGGGGGTGCAATATCTGTCAGCATGGAAGGAGATGGTAAACAGACCATGCTGCTTTGCCAGGGATGGTCTGCAACTCTCCCCTCTAGACTTTTGAATATTAGCTAAAACATTGTCCTTCCCCATTTGTACGTTTTTTATGCAATGCCAAACTGAAAGTACTTCCGACACAGTAAATCAAAACCAAGAAAATCTAAAGTTTTACTGCTCATTGCTAGGAGTCATTGCCTAGAAGCTCTCTTCACCCTAGAGTATGCTAACATCTGTGTGGTCGCTGAGACATGGTTTACAGGTTCAGAGAACAAACCGACAGTGCAAGGTTATAATGCGTTCCACATATTCAGACCAGCTACTGCACAAGATAGGGACTAAAGATGGAAGTTACATAAAAAATAAATATACCTCAGCAAGTCTGGTCAAACAGGGCAATGCACTTGAGCTTCTCCACGTTCAAATCACCATAGGCAAAATCTAATATCCTTTCCTTGCAAGCTATAGGTCCCCCTCTATGACCCAGGAAACCCATACCATGTATTAAAATTATTAAAAATACTCATTATCCAACCCAATACCATATTCATGGGTGACTTTAATTAACCCCACTATTAACTGGGAATCATATACACACCAAACGTACAGGCACAGAGAGATTCCTGGATTTTGTAAACATAAACTCTCTGGGCCAGATTGTCAGTACACCAACCAAGGGTGTGGCCATACTGGATCTGGTCCTTACTAATAATGGAAGAGTGCTGCACAACCCCTAGTGTAATCTCTTTTCTGGTACGGTCAGACCACAAAATGGTCTCCTTTGAAGTAAAAATAAAACCTGGAATCCTAGCTAACCCTGGAATATTCAGGAACTACTCTAAGGCTAACTTCCTACTATTAAGTGATAACCTGGTAACATTTCAAGCACCTATAAACTGTGAAAACACTGCTGCCTGTGCAGAAGTGTTCACAGGAATCCTATATAGGCATAACAGCCACAGAAGTAGCTGTACCCACCTAGGAAGAAGTACAGAACTAACTCAAAAAAAAAAAAAAAAAAAAAGCAACCCTGGTGGAATCACATCAACAGGCTGTAAAACAGAAGGAAATAAATCATGGCAAAAATTAGGAGATGCAGCACCCAGCAGGATAAAAGCACTCTCAAACCAAATATTTCAGAGGCCAAATAAAGTCTACTAAAAGCCAAATTTGAAGTAAATTTGTCCTTCCAAGGAAAGGACAACCATAAGACATGCTTACACTATGTCTACAACCTCAAAGGCAATACACAATTGTACACAGAGCTCACTGTTAATGGAGCCATCTATACTGAGCCAGAAGATATAGCAAACCTACTGGCCAACAAATTTTGCTCCAACTTTACCCCTCTCTCTCTCCCCCTCAACCTACCCTCAGGAAATACCATCAAATATAACTCCCTTGCTATCACTAGGCAATGGGTCCTTAATGCTCTCCCTAAGGTCAAGAATACTGCATCAATGGGCCCAGACAATATCCTAGGATACCTTCTAAATGGCAAGAAAGTGGCCTATCAGGCTCTCTGGAATAACTATTTAACTGCAGTCTCCAAACAGGCTTTGTGCCTTATGAATGTAGAACAGCAGCAGCCATCCCCCTGCACAAAAATGGACCATCTACAGATCTTGGAAACTACAGACCTAAAGGTTCATAGGTGTGTACTAGGCTAATGGCCCTGGAGCCTTTACAAACCTAGCCCATAGGACTGCCTTGTCATCATGCCACCCGACTTTAGTTCCAGGTGTACTGTTGAGTAGAGCCACTGGAGTGATCCCAGAGGTGAATTTTCTATTTCCCATCCACTCATCAAGATTTCTCTTGAAGACGACCAGTGAGGCGCTCCGCTTGACATGTATGGAAAGTCTATTCCATAGCATGGGCAGTCTCTGGGTTATGAAACTGTCCCTCCAGCTTGTTCTGTTGATTGTGGTAATGAGGTTGAGGTCTCTGGAGTGTGTAGTGTGGAGGGATTGGGATTTGCTTAGATGTAGCATTTTTAACAGAGCTGGGTCAGACATGGCTTTGTAAGTCAGCAGAGATTGCCTCTAAGTAGGCACTATGAGACAGAAAATAGTTGGAGTTTTTTTAATCTGTCCATATAGGACAAGTGTTTAAGGCCTAGGATCCTCTTTGTGAGGTACTTTTGCAGCCTCTCCAGTTGTTGCAGGTGTCTAGTGAGATACATGCCAAATGGGGCATTGTACTCGATGATTGGCCTAATGAGGGAAGAGTAGAGGGAGACAATGATCTCTTTCCTCCTGGTTGCAAAACCCTTAGTAATGAGATGTGCTACATAGAAGGACTTTTTGACCACAGTGGCAATGTGGTGGTCAAAAGAGTGGTTGCTGTCAACTTGTGTTCCCAGATCTCTTATGACGCCTTCTGTGTTCAGTGGACTACCATCAATGTAGCAATTCATGGGAAATGGGGTTTTCCCAAAGGGGATGACAACACATTTTTTGGCATTGAGCTTAAGGCCATGGTACTGACATCAGTTGTTGGTCTAAGTGAGGCCTTTCTGTAGGATGTCAACATCACTTGGGGAGTTAATTATGGCTCCCAACTTGCAATCATCTGCGAACTTTGTCAGCTAGAGTCCATTTGTGTTGGCCTGGACTTCAGAGAAGTAAATACCACACAGGAGAGGACCCAGGACCAAACCCTGTGGGACTCCACCCGTGACTGATCAGCAGTCTGACTTGGAGTCAGCTACATTCACACTGTGGGTTTTATCTGAGAGCCAGTTTGCAACCCACCTAGTGATATAGGAATTGATGCCTAGCTTAGTGAGTTTTTCTGTGATTCCTGAGTGGGGAATGGTATCAAAGGCCTTGGCCAGATCTAGGAAGGCTGTATGAACCACTTTGCCTTCATCCACTGCTCTGGTGGTGGACTCAAAGAAGTCGACCTAGTCTCATATGCAGAACCATGGAAAGAATGAAAAGAACAACAACATATAGGAAACATCCTGACACTGGACCAAACCCACTTTGGTTTCGTCAAGAGCACGTCATGCCTACTCAACCTAGTGGACGACTTTGAGAATGTCACCAAAGCAATGGATGAGGGCAAAATGGTTCACACTGCCTTCCTTGACCTGGCCAAGGCATTTGACACAATACCTTACTTGGGCATTGTTGACAAACTCAAGAGGTAAGGCATAAACTCTTATGTCATTTGGTGGATATGCAGCTGTCTTGCAGACAGGACCCAGGAAGTTAGAACTGGGGAGTCCACCTCTACAACCAGGTCAGTCACAAGTGGAGTCCCTCAGGGATCAATCCTGGGACCGTTCCTTTTTGGCATTTACTTCTCTGAAATCAAGGCTAATGTCAATGGCTGACTAACTTCACAGATGGTTGCAAATTTGGAGCAGTCACAGAATCCCCCACCGACACAAATGTTCTGCAGGAAGGGCTGACACAAACAAATAACTAGTGTCAGAGACATGGACTAAAACTAAATGCCAGAAAATGTTTAATAGTATCATTTGTGAAGTCATCCACCTCAAGTAACCATCATATTGACAGCACACCCCTAAGAGCTGACCCAATAGTATGGGACTTGGGGAACCACAGAAACAGTAATCCTGTAAATACTTGTAATAGTAAAAAAGAAGTTATGTTCTTGCCATAATGTTCCATCTGAGTAGAAGACTTCATTTTTCCGCACATATGGGTATACGGATCCAATTCGGATCCAAGCTGGCAAAACTTTTCAAGGATCAGCTACGAGCTCCAAGCTCCTCCCTTACCTATATTACATCACTTCCTATCTATCCCCAGATCAAGTTTGCTGACACTAAGTGGCAACATAACCACAATCCTAAACAGGAAAAACCTGAAAAGTGAGGGGGATGGAGGGAGGGAAGGTGCAGAAGAATGAAGTCTACTACTCAGATGGAACGTTATGGTAAGAACATAACTTCTTTATCTGAAGTTAGTTGACTTCATTCATTCTGCAAATATGGGACAGAGTCCCCAGCTACTATTATCCCTGGAAGGCCCTTATGGAAGGATATTTCTGAGTACCGCAGAGCCAAAGGATGCTCTCCCTCTAGAAATAAGATCCAATTTATAATTAGAGATGAACGTGTGCGAACTGGCCCAAGTCGCTGCCACACAGATATCGTCTAACGGAACTCTTGACCAGAAAGCTGCAGAAGTGGCCATTGCTATAGTGGAATGAGCCTTCAATACACCAGGAGAAGATAAACCTTTGTCCTTATAAACCTGTGCAATACAGAGAGTGATCCACCTTGCTAAGGACACTTTCGAAACCGTTTTGCCCAAAAATGGTTTTGAAAAAGAGACAAACAATTGATCCAACTTCCAGAAGGGTTTAGTCCTATGGAGGTAAAAACGAAGCTGTCTGTGGACATCCAATAAATGAAGCTTACATTCACCTCTATTTTGGAAATTTGGGAAGAAGACTGGCAAATTTATAGATTGATTAATATTGGCTGCTGAGGACACCTTGGGAAGAAAGGAAGGGTTCGTACACAGCAAAACCCTATCCTTGTGGAAAACCAAATAGGGGGGCAAGGAGGATAAGGCCTGCAACTCGGAAACTCTCTTGGCTGACGTGATGGCGACCAAGAAGGCTGCCTTCCACAACAAAAACTTAATTGGAACTGAACTGGCTGGCTCGAAGGGGGAAGAGGTCAAAGCCTGAAGGACTAAAGTCAGATCCCAGGGTGGCATCGTCTCTTTAACTGGTGGTCACAATAAAAAGGTGCCTTTCAGGAAAGCTTTACACAATTTGGCAGAAGCCAGAGCAACCTTATTTTCACCCACATGAAAATTAGAGATGGCAGCCAGCTGAACATTGATGGTAGAAGCACTTGCGCCTGATCGAAAAAGATCAGCCAGAAAATCCAGAATGATCGGAACGGGAACTGTAAACAGGTTCAGATTGCGCTGAGAGGCCCAAATGCAAAAACGTCTCCACTTGCTATTGTAGCGTTTCCTAGTGGAGGCTTTAAGAAAAGCAAGAAGAATATTCTTAACAGAGGACGAAAGTCCGGGAGTCCTGATGATCATGGGAACTGCAAGCCGTCAGCTAGAGACTGTCCAGGTTGGGCAGGGGCAAGCCCGACGGATGAGAAATCAGATCGGGCATGATCTAGAGTCCATGGAGGAGCCAACCGGTGAGACCATAGGAAGGGAAAGCACACTTGACGCAGCCAGAAGGGAGCTATGACTTTGCATTGCAGTCGGCAAGCTCTTTGAAGGAACTTGGGAATAAGAGGTAACGGGGGATAAGTATACAGTAGCCCGGGAGGCCAAGCATGGACTAGAGCATCCCTGGGGACACCCCCCGGAGGGGGGATAAGAGTGAAGAAGTTGCTGCACTACGCGTTGGAAGGAGATGCAAAGAGATCGCAGCAAGGATGACCCCGAGCACGGAAGATCTTCTCCGCCACTGTTTGTTTCAGAGACCACTCGTAAGGCAGAAGGATTGCCGTGCTGAGACTGTCCGCTAGAATGTTGGAGCGTCCCGGGATGTGCGTTGCTATGAGAAACTGGCTGGAGGATATGGCCCACTCCCAAGCCCTCATGGCCTCGTGACAAAGGGGGTAGGATCGGGTCCCTCCCTATTTATTTATATACCAGACTACAGACTGTTAGATATTATGAATATAAGGCTGAAATTAATTCTGTTGTAAATATGCTGAAAGAAAAAGCTTGCTTAAATGCAGAAACAGAGTTTAGTAATATGTGATCAGCAACCATACTAAATGACTGTGGCTTAAAAAAATAAGGAACTTGCTTATGAGTGTATTACACACACATCAAGAAAGCTGACTTCTTACAGACATGACAAGAATGTAATCTGCTTTCAATGGACAACAGGACATGTTTTTCTAAGAAAGTTTAAAAATATGCTTTTCTAAGAAAGTTAATCCACAAGGCGTTTCCTTGAAGACAGTTTACTTATCAGCATTTGCACAAGAACAGATGTGTCAGCATTTGCGTCATCAAGGCAGTATCTTTCCAAAACCAAGAAGGTGTGTGTTTAACTAAAATATATATAAAGTCTGTATTAAATCCAGTTATGTTAGGGGTATGGTAGGGACACATTTGTTGTCCTGAGGTAAATGTTATATCTCTCACATCATCTGTACTATATGAGAAGTAAAGTGGAACAATACTTTAAGCTGCAACATTAGTCCGTTTGGTTTATTATAAAAAGTTATTTGTTATTGCTCTAAAGTTGATGCTGCAAAGTATATTCTCTCATCAGTATATATTCTGCAAGTTTCTGTATGCAACAGACTGTGAATGCAACTATAACCAGACTTTGATTCCAGCCAGCAAGACTGAGTGTCTTAAGAAGACTTCAAATCCCACAGCAAGCAGCAGTAAGAAGCACCATATCATTTTTTAATGGCAAGCTAGCCTGCATTTGAACCTATAATCTGCATTCAAACACAGGGGGAGTGATGGTAAGCCCTGTGGAGGGTTACTTCAGTTAAATTGCAGTAACTAACATTTGTACGTATGTGTGAATCCTAAACAGAAGTATTCCAGTTTATGCAGCTTGCAGTAGTAAAGTTTTTTTAGACGTCTACATCCGGAGTGAGACTGAAGTTCCAGTCGCATAACTTCGCTAAGAAAAGTTGGATATCCACTAGCACAGCAGTCCGCTGCCTGTTGTGCTTTCCCAGCTTCTCGAGTGACTTTGAAAAATTTCCAGCCATCTGCAATAACAGCCTGATCACCTGTTTCCTTGCTAACTGGTAAGACTTTTTTTTACGTCACATTTTTTAGTATGGATGCTATTCGACAGTTTGGATATTAGACAGTTTGGATATTACACAATTTGGATGTTATTAGACAGTATGGATATTTTCATACATAATTCAAGCAAATGTAAAAAAATTGCAATGTTGGTATACACAGCACATTAGTAAATGTAAAACCTTATTAGGGCAGGTTGATAGTAAGGCATTATGCAAATGTATTACAATATTTAACTGGTATCTCAAAGAAAACCATGTGAAATATGACAAATGTTTATTGTGTGCTTCAACAAAAACTGCATTCTCTGTATTATGCCATAAAAAAGTATTGCATCATATTGCTAAAAAATAGACTGTAAAGACAGATCTGTTCATGATAAAGAATTAACTAAGGATAAAGTGTTTCTATTATATTCAGATGTTGAACAGTTATTTCCTGTCACCACATGCGAGTCAAATCAGTTACTGATAGAACCCCTAGCACATTTTGTTACAAAGGAATGTAGTAAACTTCTAAAAGACAGACACAATGAGTTCAGGAAGTTTAGACAAGTTATACATACATCTTTTCAAAAGTGCATAGGAGTTTCAAATTTAGCAGAACAGCTTACTAAAAAATGTCAGAAAGACCATGCAGTATTACTGGAGACTTAAACAGTTACAAGATGAAGAAAATAGATTAGCTGAACTGACAGAGACTGACTTCCTACATACATTGGGAAAGAGTAGGAAACTACAGCTGATCTGTACAAAATAGATATATTTTATAATATGTTTGTGTTTTGAAAATGGTTAAGCATACATGGTGGGATGGTAAAATACAAATCATTTTCAAATGTTTAAAACTTCCATTCAATTAAAGCAAGACATTTATCAGTACTACAGTAAAGTAGAGCATATGACTGCCATTCTTAGCATAGTCAAAAGGTAAACAAAACTGTTCTAGTGTATACAATTAAATGAAAATAGATAATAAGAGTAAAAAGTTAAAGTCACAAGACTGACATGATTGTATAAAGATATACAGATACAAGACAGACATGCATGTATGTTATTTTCATCTAGAGTACATTTGTTTACAATGCACAAAAGCAAAAGGCAGACAACAGCAAATATAAATAATGTAAGTATAAACATATGTTAATTAAGCTAATATCTATTTTGTTTTTTACAATTTTTTTATAATTATAAAGTTCTGAATTTTAAAAAGAAATAAAATCACAGATGGTATTAGTTAAACAGTTTTTGTAAAATTAATGGCAGGACAGTTAAATAGTTAAATAAATAAAATACTGAAATCCATTTAAGCAAATTGTAAAATAATGTCTGTTTATGTAGATAGTTATGCAAATTACAATCACTTTAAAGGAAAAATGCCAAAAGAATTAACTATAGATTACATAGTATGAAATGTGAGCTCAGACCTTCCTAGACTGAATGAATAGTTACAGGAAATGTTGGAAAGATAAGATAAACAACAAGACTGATTGCCAGACAAGTAGCTTGAGTTTTTCTAAAGCATCATTGTTATTAAAACATACTTGTTAAAATGTTTACAGGAAACACTATTTGGTAATTGTAATAAAATGTCACTGATAATCTGCAAGTAAATGTTAAAAGAAAAAAAACTCAGTTGCATCAAGTACAGCCAATAAATGGGCTATAGTATACATACAGTTCAAATCAATTGTGCAGCAGGGGGTAAATGCCTACTAGTGGTAGTAAACAGCGAACGCTTTATAAAAAATTATCAAATCAGACAGGGGTCTATAGTTTGGTAACCTAATAAAATAAATGTATAACCAAAGTATTTGGCTGACGTGCATTCTATTCTCACAGTGTAAGGCAGATAAACAGTGCTGCAGTACTACAGGGGGAGGGGTATTTTCTCAGTTTTACACTGACTGTATAAGCAGTATTGCACAAGAGTCAGAAATAAAGCTACAAGAAAAATAATATCTCATTCCTTCTTGACAATACTCTTTTAGGGGGAGGAAAAAACAGGTATTAGTGCATTAGAAATATTGGTAAACAGATTGAACCTGACAGAATAAGATATTTTACAAGTTGCTAATAGCTATCATTCTAGTTATCATTGTATTGTTTAGTATTAAATTGTATTTACAACCTGTTAAACTGTAAAGCTATACAAGAGATTACTTAAAATTGCTTTATTAAAGCTATACAAGAGAAAGTAAAGATATGTAAAAATTGAACAAGAATGGTTACTATTTTTAATATGTTTTTGGCAAGACAATGTTGGTATGCAAAAAGCATAAGTTGCTTCTGGTGTCAATTCCACTAGATACTTCTAAAGAGACATAAAAGTTTTCCAAATGTACTTTATAGTCTTTGTATCTACAAATGCAGAAAAATTCAGTACAAATGATAGTCTTTGTATATACAAATGCAGAAGAATTCAGTAAAATGCATGAATAGCAAACAGTCTGTGTAAATACATACTGTACAGAATACATTGTAATAAGTTTAAAAATAATTTGTCAAGTTGTAATATCACTGGTTTTACCACAGTAAAATAATTGCTTTCAAATATTTTTTTATTTAAGCCCAGTTCAGTATTTTACCAAGATGTTAATGAGCAGTTCAAAAACATGATCACAATGTTATGGTTAAAATGACATTGAAACTGTATATTTTCAGTAGTGTATAAATGCTTGCAGCAGCACATGGTTCTTGTCTCTTATAGTTAATTCAACAGTTGCAAAGAGTTAATGAAACAGTTCCAAGTCATAAATTAAATTCTGTAATTGCAAAGGAATAAATTAATCAAGTTAAACTAAAGCAGACACAGCTCATAACTAATAAAACAATTTCACAGAATGGTCTGCAAAAGAAAAAGTTGTTAAATACATTCACAGTTTGGTAGTAATACTTTAATATAATTGTATTAACTATGTAAAATTGCATTTTGATTTGTTGTATCAAAAGACTAAAGGTTTGTTTCTTGTGTTTTCTATATAATGTGATCAAAAAATACACATCAGTATAAAATGTTTTGAGTATGTTTAAAAACAAAGGGAATTGTTAGATATTATGAATATAAGGCTGAAATTAATTCTGTTGTAAATATGCTGAAAGAAAAAGCTTGCTTAAATGCAGAAACAGAGTTTAGTAATATGTGATCAGCAACCATACTAAATGACTGTGGCTTAAAAAAAAAATAAGGAACTTGCTTATGAGTGTATTACACACACATCAAGAAAGCTGACTTCTTACAGACATGACAAGAATGTAATCTGCTTTCAATGGACAACAGGACATGTTTTTCTAAGAAAGTTTAAAAATATGCTTTTCTAAGAAAGTTAATCCACAAGGCGTTTCCTTGAAGACAGTTTACTTATCAGCATTTGCACAAGAACAGATGTGTCAGCATTTGCGTCATCAAGGCAGTATCTTTCCAAAACCAAGAAGGTGTGTGTTTAACTAAAATATATATAAAGTCTGTATTAAATCCAGTTATGTTAGGGGTATGGTGGGGACACATTTGTTGTCCTGAGGTAAATGTTATATCTCTCACATCATCTGTACTATATGAGAAGTAAAGTGGAACAATACTTTAAGCTGCAACATTAGTCCGTTTGGTTTATTATAAAAATTTATTTGTTATTGCTCTAAAGTTAATGCTGCAAAGTATATTCTCTCATCAGTATATATTCTGCAAGTTTCTGTATGCAACAGACTGTGAATGCAACTATAACCAGAATTTGATTCCAGCCAGCAAGACTGAGTGCCTTAAGAAGACTTCAAAATCCCACAGCAAGCAGCAGTAAGAAGCTCCGTATAATTGTTCACAGACATGTTGTCTGACTGAATGGCTACTGTCCCTAGAGGTAGGACAGGGTGAAAGGCTCTCAACGCTAAAAGCACTGCCCTCATCTCCAGGACATTGATGTGTAGCTTGTTCACTGGAGGGGACCACGTGCCTTGGACCATCCTTCCCAGGAAGTCCCCCTCCACCCGAGCTGGGAAGCATCCGTGGTCACTGTGGCTTGAGCCGGAGGGGCTAGAAAGCTGCACCCCGCGAAAATGTCCGCTGATTGAAGCCACCACTGGAGTGATGTTCTGCATGTCCGATTGATTCGGATGTGGAAATTCACTGGAAGTTCTAGCCAGGACCATTGAACTGCTAGATTCCACTGAAGTACTCTCATGTGAAGAAGTGCAAGAGGGAGGATAGAGATTGCGGCTGCCATCGAACCCAGGGCCATGAGAACATCGGCTGCTGTGACTACCGAGTGATCCAAGATAGCCGATACATGGAGTCTGAGATTTTCTATCCTTTCCGGTGTGAGAAAAATCTTTGACTGAACCGAATCCAACCGTGCCCCGATGAAGTCTATGATCTGTACCGGATCCAGGTGGGACTTGTTGATATTGATCATGATGCCTAACTTGTGAGCCAGACCGAGGAAGTAGTGTAGGGCCTGACACAAGAGACGTTTGGTGGATGCAGCGAAGAGCCAGTCGTCTAGGTAGGGGAATACCTGAATGCCCTGAAGTCTCAGGTGAGCCACTACGACCGCCATAACCTTGGTGAACACCCTGGGGGCTGTGGTGAGACCAAAGGGTAGGGCTCTGAATTGAAAGTGACTGGCCCCTAGCCGGAAGCGTAGAAACCTCCTGGAGCTCCTGTGGACCTTGATGTGATAGTAAGCATCCTGGAGGTCTAACGAGCACATCCAGTCGCACTCCCTCAAAAACAGTAGAATGGACTGTAGAGTGACCATCCAGAGTTTTTGTTTCTCTACCGACAGGTTGAGGATAGACAGGTCCAGAATGGGCCTGAGGTCCCCCGTCATCTTTGGCACTAAAAAGAACCTGGAGTAGATGCCTGATTCGGATTGATCTGGGGGGACCGGCTCGATGGCTCATTTTTGCAGCAGTTTCGAAACCTCTAAGGCTGCAGTTTCCCTGTGAGCGGGTTGAACATCTGGAAGGCATGCTGGAGTTATGGGACACGAAATGATGGGGATGGATAGAATATCCTCTGGATATGATGCTTAACACCCAGCGGTCTGCAGTAATGGACTCTGCCTCTGGGACGGTGTTGGTCTTGTCCCCCTCTGCCTCTGGGGGACGAATATTCCTGAGTGTCACGAAAGGACTGTGATTTCCGGAACCACATATTCTTTTGCCCCTTTTGGTTCCTGGAATAGGACCTCTGGGGGTTACAGAAGCGGATTCCGACGGCTGACAAAGTCTTTCCGTCCTTCTCACTCTGGGTTAGTGTGCTGCATACAGTCTTCCCCAAAGAGGGATGATCCATCAAAAGGGGCGTTGATGAAAGTCGCCTTAAAGGGGTCCGCAAATTGACACAGGATGATCCAGGCATGATGCCTCAAGGCAACGCCTGTACCAGCAGCTCTAACGGCTCCCTCCGTAGCATGAGAGAGGAGACGCATAGAGGTATTTGTCACTGATTTCAGTGTAGTCATCTTCGCAGTGAAAGATTGCTTGTCCTGTTGCGACAGAGACTCCAGGGGCGACTCAGTTAGTTCCGATATAAGGTCTCGCTGCAGTTGGATAACATGTGGTAAGTAATTCAGCGCATGAATAGAAAATGTCGCTGACGAGCACATGCGCTTCCCGAAACGATCCATCGACCTGGACTCTGTCTGGTGGATGAACCGAGGAACTCTCCTGTGCCAGTTCCTTCTTTGTGGCAGCTGCAACCACCAAAGCATCTACCGGGGCTCCTTTGGACCATGCCTGCCTGTCTGATGGTGGGGAAAGAATTTTGTCTGGCCTTTTGGGTATAGGCTCTAGGGTGTCAGGATCCTTCCATGCCCTAGTGGTGATGAGGTCCACCAAAGGGTCCGCTGGAGGGGAGACCCAGGAAGTAGATGGGCCCACGCCAAAGGCCTCCAGGAATACGGACTCATCCGCAGAGGGTTTGGGGGCTGACCAACCTCCTCTTTGGCGGAGGATCTCCCTAATGTCTCCGAATGAGACGTCCTCGGAAAGTGATCTGGGGGAACCCTCTCCTTCCTCCAAGTCCATATGGACTCAGGGGAGTCCAAGTGCCTCCTCTTACACTTGTGCTTACGAGGTTCCTCTCCAACGGGACTCTCTGGAGAGGATTCGTAAGCCTCTGGGGGTTCCCTGGGGGAACAACCTGGCGTTGCTTTGGCACGGGCTGTCCCTGAGACAGGGTAATGGGAACAGAATCCAAGATCAGAGGGGTCTGGGTAGGATCCGAGTAGGTGAGATGCGGTCTCAAGCCCTGGGAGAGAACCCTTTCCACTGCCCCGAACGCCAATGGAGAGCACACCTCCATAGAACGTAAGGAAGAGGCTCTCCCCGGTACCGAAGCAGGGATCAGAGCCGACGGAGGAGTAGTCTGGGCACCGAGGATGGGATCCGAAAGAGTGAGATCTGGACCCTCGGGTCCAACTCCCGGACCACGGCTCTGAGTCTCTCCTGGATCAGAGATCGGATCCGAAGAACTCAAGGTGACGGCCGGCGTCGAGGAAATGAGAACCATCGGCGCCGACCCAACAGCTCCGAAAGGTCTCTGACCCGAGAACCCCGCAGTGACGGGTCGGATCAGGGAAGGAGCAATAGGGTGTTACATAGTTGAAGAAGGAGGACCCTCTCCAATGGGAGAGGGCCCTGGCAAGACCCCCATCTGAATCTGTTTCTGGATGAACCTCCTCATCAGCCTGTCCATATCCAGGTCAGAGACACTCCGAGTCGACCTGGAGGAAGCGTCTGATTCGGGTCTGGGCCGGATCTGAGGGGAGTGCCTCAGCTCCAATAGCTCCGTCGGCTCCGGTGAGAAACATGGAGAGTGGAGTCGAGGAGAATGAGACCTGGGTGCCTTTGAAGAGGAACTGGAGAAAGACTCCCTGTCCGGTGATCTTTTTCTGGGCCTGTCCCTCTCCTTGTGGCGCCTCTCCTTATCCCTTCTGTCCCTACCTCTCTGGGACGACTCAGATGAAGCAGGCCTGGCGGGAGGTTGAGTCCCTGCCTGCACAGTGTCACTGGCTGGGGAGGAAACTGAGGCAGACACTAGGGCAGAAGCAGGTAGCAGACCCTTAGCCACAAGCTTAGCCCGGCGATCCTTCAAAGCCCTAGGGTTAAAGCCTGAACAAATGTTGCAAGATGTGGACAGATGGGCGACCCCTAAACATAGAACACACAGAGTGTGGCCATCGGTTGGTGAGAGCTTGTGACCACACTCTGTGCACTTCTTAAAAAGAACCTTAGGCTGTTCAGCCATAGTAGAAACAGTAAAAGCCCTAACGGCCCACTCATGCACACACTCTAACAGTGATTGGGCCTAGGCGGGAAAAAAAAAACACTTATAACTTTTTTTTTTCTTACAACTAACACGATGATTGAACGTGAAGGGAGGAAAAATGGAAAGGTATTCACACTCAACTATCACAAAAAGACCAAAAAACCTTACCACCTTGCTTAGAGCTTAGAGACCATGATGCTGACTCTTAGAGCGGCAAACGAGATCTGGGGATAGATAGGAGGAAGTGATGTAATATAGGTAAGGGTGGAGCTTGCAGCTAGGAGCTGATGCTTGAAAAGTTTTGCCGGCTCGGATCTGAATCAGAGCCGTATACCCATATGTGCAGAATGAATGAAGTCAACTACTTCATATCAAGAAGTTATGTACTCACCATAACGTTCGATGTATGTAGTCCATCTCACCTCACATTCTTACCCGTGGGTTCGGAGTCGATCCTCAGCTCCGACTTGGCCATACTCTAGCTCAAAGTCTTTCAATTGGCTGGGCTAAGAGGTATCCCATGCTGCACTGCTCCCTTTCCCCAGATCTTGTTTGCTGCAAGCTCAATCACTCACCTCCCATACACATAACACATAGAGAAGGAAAAGCAGCCCAATAATAAAAGGAGTAATGAACCCAGAACTAACCTCTAGGCCCTCCAGGAGGGGGAAGGTGGGGGGGTAAGTAAGAATGTGAGGCGAGATGGACTACATACATCGAACGTTATGGTGAGTACACAACTTCTTGATGTTATGTAGTCCAATCCCGCCTACATTCTTACCCATGGGACAGCGTCCCCAGCACCTGAACCCTGAGAGGCTCAGTAGAAAATACTCCTGGGCACTGTGGAACCAAAGGAAGATCTGCCTCTGGATATCAAATCCAATTTGTAGTGAGTAATAAAGGTGTGAGGAGATGCCCATGTAGCCGCTGCACAAATATCATCCATAGACATCCTGGCCTGAAATGCTGTAGAGGGAGACATCGATCATGTAGAATGAGCCTTCACTCTAAATGGTAACTCCTTACCACCTGAGGCATAAATGAAGGAAATACAACTAGAGATCCATCTAGTCAAGGTCACTTTGGAAACAGGAGACCCAACCCTACTGTCTGAAAATGAGACAAAAAGCTGATCAGATTTTCTAAGATCCTTCGTTCTATGCAAATAAAAACACAACTGTCTATGAACATCCAGCTGGTGAAATTTAAATTCTGCCTTATTAGAAAACTCTGGAAAAAATACGGGCAGTTCAATGGTTTGGTTGAGATTAATAACCGAAGCCACCTTCGGCATAAAAGAAGGGTTTGGTCTGAGGGAAACCCTGTCCTTATGAAATATCAAGTAAGGTGGTATGATTGACAAGGCTTGGAGCTCAGAGACACGTCTAGCTGAAATGATGGCTACCACAAAGATTGTCTTCCAAGTCAAATATTTAAATTCACAAGAAGCTGCAGGCTCGAAGGGGAACGACGTGAGACATTGTAGCACAAAATTTAGGTCCAAAGGCATGACCGGGTCAAAGACTGGAGGGCGAAGCAGCATAGTGCCCTTCAAGAATGCTTTACAAAGTCTATGCACCATTAGACTGGGTTCATTAGCAACGTGAAAAGTGGAAATAGCCGCCAACTGGACTTTAATGGTTGTGGCTGCTGATCCCGGATTGAAAAGCATGGAAAGAAATTTCAGAACTAAAGAAATTGGAGCTGTATAAGGATCAATTTGTTTTGCATGAGCCCAGTTGGAGAATCTTTTCCATTTACTGGAATAGATCTTTCTGGTCGAAGGCTTATGGGAAGAAGACAGAATATGAACCACTTCCGGAAAAAAATTATGAAGCCTGACTAGTGACTGGAGTAGCCAAGCTGTCAACCAGAGGGTCTGAAGAGAGGGATGGAACTGCCCTGACATATGGGTCAGTAGATCTGGCTGTGGATCCAGAATCCAGAATCCAGGGGTCGTCCATGAGATAGGGATGGAGAAAGGGGAACCAAATTTGATGAGGCCAGTGTGGAGCAATCAGAATCATTCTGCTTCCCAAGGATTGCGCTTTCTGAATAACCTTTGTCAGCAGAGGAACAGGTGGGAAGGCATAAAGTATCGTGAACTAGAGCATCCCTGGGTGACACTCCCTGAGGGGGGATAAGGGGGAAGTAGCTGCTGCACTTGGTACTGAGGGGACTGGCAAATTGGTTGCAGCAAGGCTGACCCCATCTGCAGAAAATCTGCTCCGCAACCTGACTATTCAGGGACCACTCGTGAGGCACAGAATAGCTCTTCTCAACCTGTTGGCAATCACGTTGGACTTCCCCCAGAATGTGTGTTGCTACAAGAAAACGTTGGGAAGGAATGTGTGTTGCTACAAGAAAACGTTGGGAAGACACTGCCCACTGCCACACTCGAATGGCCTCTCTGCAAAGGGGGTATGACTTGGTTCCTCCCTGTTTGTTCAGATACCATACCACCGACATATTGTCTGAGTGGATCGCAATTGTCCCGAGAGGAAGAAAGCTCTGAAGTGCTTGCAACACTAGTGGCACTGATCTCATCTCCAAGATATTGATATGCAAATGTATCTCGTGTTCCTGCCACGTGCCTTGGTCTGTTTTGCCAAGATAATGCCCCCCCACCCAAATCTGGGAGGCATCCGTGGTCAATGTGGCAACAGGAGGGGGTGGGACGAAGGGCTTTCCCGCATTGAGGTTGCTGGTGTGAAGCCACCAGCATAGATCTTGCTTGCACTTGTCTGTGATCATTATAAGATGAGAAAGCGGAAGGTGTTGTAGAGATCACTGGGCGAAGAGCAGCTACTGAAGGAGCCTCATGTGTAGCCTCGCAAGAGGAACCAGCATAATTGTTGCAGCCATCGTTCCTAACAATTTGAGAACCGTTTTTGCCTTTACCTTTTTCAGAGAGAGCAATGCGTATACCTGTTACTGCAAACCCTGAATCCTTTCTTGTGGTAAAAACGCCCTCATGAGCACAGTGTCTAACGCAGTGCCTATAAAGGTGACACGCTGCGAGGGCAACAAGGCAGACTTTTCCCAGTTTAGAGTGATACCCAATTGTTAACACAGCTTGATAGTGGCGTCCCTGGTCTGTAGTAGCAGATGCTTGGTGGTGGCAGAAAGGAGCCAGTCGTCCAGGTATGGAAACACTTGGAATCCTTGAAGTCTCAAGTGAGCCGTTACCACTGCCATACATTTGGTGAACACCCTGGGGGCTGTGGTGAGACCAAAGAGCATGGCACAAAATTGAAAATGACTGACTCCTAGCCAGAAGCGTAGATGACTTCTGGATGCCCTATCCATCTTTATATGGTAGTAAGCATCTTTGAGGTCGATGGAGCACATCCACACTTCTTTTCTCAACAATGGGAGAATAGATTGCAATGTGACCATTCGGAACTTGGACTTCTTCACATGGAGGTTCAAGCAGCTGAGATCCAAGATGGGTCTCAGATCCCCTGTTCTTTTCGGCACCAGAAAGAATCTGGAGTAAGTCCCTAATCTGATCTGGTCTGAGGGGACATGCTGGATGGCTCCTTTTTCTAGCAGCTTTAGAACTTCTAAAGCTGTGGAATCCCTTTGATTGTGTGGAACAGCTGGGATTCTTTTGATCGGCGGGGGAGGAGAAGAGAAGGGAATGTGATATCTTCCGGAAACTATTTTTAATACCCACTGGTCCTGGGTGATGCGTTGCCAGGGTTCTGGGTATAGTGAAATGCGACCCCCAACTGGCTCCAGAGACGCACAGTCAGGCCTCCCATCAGGAGCGCCGGTAGGGAGAACCACGAAAGGAGTCGCAGTCTCCCTGGTTACACGGGCCTCCTCTGCCTCTAGGGTGGCATCTACCTGAGTTACCACCCTCTCCTCTGCCTCTGGAGGGGGAATCACTTTGTGCGTCATGAAAAAACCTCTGAGATTTCTTGAACCACATTTTCCCACTCTTCTGGCCCTTGGGATAAGATCTAGAAGGCATGGAAAAATGGAATCCCACGGCAGACAGAGTTTTTCCCTCTTGCTCACACCTAGTGATAGTGTCTTTCACCTTGGTTCCGAACAACGATGAACCATCAAACGGGGCGTTGGTGAATGTAGACTTGATGGCCTCCGCGAAATTACAGAGGTGCATCCAGGAGTACCTCTTGAGAGAAACTCCGGAACTCGCTGCCCTATTTGCTCCTTCAGCTGTGTAAGAGATCAGCCTCATCGAGGAGTTAGCAATAGAATTTAGGGTAGACATCTGAGCATTGACTTTCTGAGCCACTGCGTCAGAAACGTTACCCTACAGGGAATCTCCAAGCTCTTTGTCGGAGCAGTGTAAAATGTGAAAAATAATTCAGTGACCACAGAGTAAAGGCCACTGAAGAAAACATACGCTTCCCATACCCGTCCATGGTCCTAGACTCCTTGTTAGGGGGATGGACGGTAGACGAAGTCTCAGCCAGTTCCTTCTTGGTGGCCGCTGCCACCACCATGGCATCTACTGGAATGCACTTCGTGAGAAACTCTATCAGCGGGGGCAGACAGAAATTTGTTGGGTCTCCTGGGGACTGGTTCCACAGTGTTAGGGGTTTCCCACACCCTTCGACAAACCAGATCCAGGAGTTCGTCAAAGGAGGGAGAGACCCAGGAGGCAGAGGGTTGAGACCCAAAGGCCTTCAGGAACACTGACCCCTCCTCAGAGGGGGATTTAGAGGGCCAGTCGCTTCTCTGCTTCAAGATCTCTAGGATATCAGCAAAAGAGATATCCTCAGAGGACAACTTGGGGGACCCCTCTGATTCCGCGAGGTCGGTGTCCGACATGAGAGACTCTTCATGGGAGTCGATGTGCTTCCTCTTGCATGTTCTTTTTCTGGGTGGCTCCTCAGGCAAAAACTCTGGGGGGCCCTCAGAAAGTTGGGGACCACTCATGGAGGTATCCTGAGGCCTTCGGTCTCCACTGTCCAAGGATAGGGGGCAATCAGAGACTGATACCGTAGCTGGAGGGGGTAGAGTGTCGGTGCTGTATGATGCAGCTGAGGACCTGGCCAGCACGCTCCGCATGACCTCGAAAGCTGGTCCCCCCGCCTCAGAAGATCAACCAATCGTGGAAGCCCTCGGAGCAGAAGGGACAAGGTCCAAAGCCGAAGCAAGGGTCAGGTTCACCAGAGCCGAAGCACCGAGAGGGAGGCTAGGAGCCGAAGAGCATCCCGAGACTCTCACCTCGGGTCCGACCGAGGAACCATGAGTCCTGGACCCCGTAGACAGAGCCAACGGGATTGGAGCAGAGATCGGAGCCGAGAAGCCAGGATGGGCTACCGGAGCCGACCTAGAAGAATCAGATGGCATCGACAACTCTGGCTCCAAAGGCTGAGAGAAGCTCGGAGGAGGATCTATCGACGATGGATGGGTGACGGGCTCCAGAGCCGACTGGGCTGGAGCCGAAAACAATTTTGCCAGCACCGGTGACTGGAGCATTCTCTGCACCACTCTATCCACATCCACATCAGAGAGCGTCCTGGAGGACCTAGAGGATAAGGTAGGAGGATTTAGACCTCCTCTCAGAAGGAGACCTGTGTGGAGGAGAAACCGGTCTAAAAACTGGAGACCGGCTCCGAACTCGTATCTCAGTCACTGGATCCGAGAGGCTGGGAGCCGATGTAGGTTCTGTCGATTCACCAACTTCCTTCGGCACCGAAGCCAGTGGAGCCGAGGATGCCACAGTAGACTTAGTAACTTTCTCCGGAGGCTCCGAAAAGACTGATGAAGCCGGAGAGCGTTTTTTTGCTTTGGAGGTTTTCTCTCTTTTAGAGGGAGAGGACTTAGCACTAGAAGACCTCTCCAGATCTTCCTCAAAGGAGGGTTTCAGTAATCCTTTCAGAATCAGTTTGTTCTTCCTTTCTTGAAGAACACGAGGGCTGAATGCATGACAGAACGCACAAGATTCCTGAAGGTGGATAGCCCCCAAACAATAAACTCACACAGAGTGCCCATCAGTAATCGATATCTTATATCTACATTTACTACAATTTTTGAAGACCGAAGGCTTGTGTTCTTTTGTATCCTTGGACATGATCGGTAGGACACTACACACAACTCAACTGACAAACCCGACACCAGCAACAAAGCACGGGAACTAGACACTAAATAAACTGCAGACACCACACAAGGACTTCTAACTTAAACGGCCCAGACAGGAAACAAGGGGAGGACTAGGTCCTCTAACTTAAACGGCCCTAGCCCAGAGGGATAGTGTACCGAAACAAACGGACACAGAAGGGTAACAGATAATAAAAGGAGGGAGGACTATGTCCTCTAACTGAAATGGGCCTAGCCCGTTGGGAGATAGCTAACGGGATACCAAGACAAAGGCCACGAAAGACCATACAAAAACAACTTCCACAAACCAAAAACACACACACCTAGCTATGAAAATAGCTTTTGGAGCAACAATTTAGTTAAAGAAGAAGAAAAGTTATACTTAGCCACAGCCAAGAGCGAGACCATGTCTGAGCTTTACAAGTGGCAAACGAGATCTGGGGAAAGGGAGCAGTGCAGCATGGGATACCTCTTAGCCCAGCCAATTGAAAGACTTCGAGCTAGAGTATGGCCGAGTCGGAGCCGAGGTTTGGCTCCGAACCCATGGGTAAGAATGTAGGTGAGATTGGACTACATAACATCACCTGTTCCTACTACCACATCCACAGCAAAATCATGTACAACTGGATGTATACTGCTGTCTTTTTACACGTCAGAGATTCTTAAGGTGGTCTTTCCAAAACCATTCTCCCGCTTTCTCACTCACCCTGGTAGTCAACTAACCAGACTGCACCCCCTTTTGCAGATTCCTAGATCCGCTACTGTCTGTATCTTAGTTTCTTAAATAATTACCACATGTAAACATTTTTTGTATTGTAGCAGCAAAAACAACTCTAATTACTTGGAGAAAAAGATGTACTTTTTTCTTGTATGCTGATTTTTTTTTTTTTTTTTTAATTATTATTAGCTTCTTCTTGAAACCCAGCCACTGGAGATGCACAAGCCAGTGCGTTTCTTTGTGCCAGTCCCAAGCCCGGATAAATGGGGAGGGTTGCGTCAGGAAGGGCATCCGGCATAAAATTTTGTCAAATCATACATGCAGACAACAGTACAGATATACATACTGGATCGATCAAGGCCCGGGTTAACAATGACCGCCACCAGTACTGTTGGCCAACAGGGTGCTGGTGGAAATTGAGCTACAGTTGGCCGAAGGAGAAGAAGAGGGGGAAGGCCTGCCCGGAGGCAGGTAAAGGCTAGGACTGTAGTAGTGAGGTTCAGAACTTTGAATGTTGGCAATATGACTGGTATAGGGAGAGAGATAGCTGATATGATGGACAGAAGGAAGGTTGGTATATTGTGTGTACAAGAGACCAGATGGAAGGGGAGCAAGGCTAGGTGTATCGGAGGCAGAAGAGAAATGGCGTAGGGGTTATCCTGAAGGAACAGTATGCTAAGAGTGTTTTGGAGGTGAAAAGAGTTTTGGATAGACTGATGTTTATGAAGCTGGAAATTGATGGTGTAATGATGAATGTTGTTAGCGCATATGCTCCACAAGTTGGGTGTGTGATGGATGAGAAAGAAAAATTTTGGAGTTGGATGAAGTGGTGATGACTGTACCCAAGGGTGAGAGAGTGGTGATTGGAGAAGATTTCAATGGGCACGTTGGTGAAGGGATCAGAGGGGATGAGGAAGTGATGGGTTGGTATGGTGTTAAGCAAAAGAATGCAGAAGGTCAGACTGTAGTGGATTTTGTGAAAAGGATGGACATGGCTGTGGTGAATATGTATTTTAACAAGAGGGAGGAGCATAAGGTGACATACAAGAGTGGAGGGAGATGTACACAGTTGCATTATATTTTATGTAGAAGGGCCAGTCTGAAGGAGATTGGAGACTGTAAAGTGGTGGCAGGGGAAAATGTAGTTAGGCAGCATAGGATGGTGGTTTGTAGGATGACATTGGTGATCAAGAAGAGGAGGAGGAGTGTGAGGGCAGCACCAAGGATCAAATGGTGGAAACTGAAAAAGGGTAATTGTGAGGTGGAGTTCAGGGAAGAGTTAAGACAGGCACTGGGTGGCAGTGAAGAGTAACCGAATAGCTGGGTAACTACAGCAGAGCTAGTAAGGGAGATGGCTAGAAAGGTGCTTGGTGTGACATCTGGAATGAGGAAGGAGGACAAGGAAACCTGGTGGTGGAATGAGGAAGTACAGGAGAGTATACAGAGAAAGAGGTTGGCGAAGAAGAAGTGGGATTGTCAGAGAGATGAAGAAAGTAGACAGGAGTATAAGGAGATGAGGTGCATGGCAAAGAGAGAGTTGGCGAAGGCTAAGAATAAGGTGTATGAAGAGTTGTATGAAAGGCTGGACACTAAGGAGGGAGAAAAGGACCTGTACCGATTGGCTAGACAGAGGGACCGAGCTAGGAAAGATGTGCAGCAGGTAAAGGTGATAAAGGATAATGAGGGAAATGTACTCACAAGCGAGGAGAGTGCGTTGAGCAGATGGAAAGAGTACTTTGAGGGGCTGATGAATGAAGAGAATGAGAGGGAGAGAAGGTTGGATGATGTGCGGATAGTGAATCATGAAGTGCAGTGGATTAGCTAGGAGGAAGTAATAGTAGCTATGAAGAAGATGAAGAATGGAAAGGCTGTTGGTCCAGATGACATAGGTGTGGAAGCATGGAGGTGTTTAGGTGAAATGGCAGTGGAGTTTTTAACTAGATTATTTAATGAAATCTTGGAAAGTGAGAGGATGCCTGAGGAATGGAGAAAAAGTGTTTTGGTACCGATTTTTAAGAATAAGGGTGATGTGCAGAGCTGTAGTAACTACAGAGGGATTAAATTGATCAGTCACAGCATGAAGTTATGGAAAAGAGTAATGGAGCCTAGGTAAGAAGGAGGTGAAGATTAGTGATCAGCAGTATGGTTTCATGCCAGGAAGGAGTTACATTGTGTCTTTGTGGACTTAGAGAAAGCATATGACAGGGTGCCTAGAGAGGAGTTGTGGTACTGTATGATTAAGTCGGGAGTGTCAGAAAAGTATGTAAGAGTGGTACAGGATATGTACGAGGGTAGTGTGAAAGCGGCGAGGTCTGCAGTGGGAGTGACGGATGCGTTTAAGGTGGAGGTGGGATTACATCAAGGATCAGCTCTGAGACCTTTATTATTTGCAATGGTTAAGGACAGGTTGACAGACAAGATCAGGCAGACGTCCCCACGGACTATGATGTTTGCAGTTGACATTGTGATCTGTAGTGAGAGTAGGGAACAGGTGGAGGAGACCTTGGAGAGGTGGAGATATGTTCTAGAGAGAAGAGGAATGAAGGTCAGCAGGACTAAGACAGAATATATATGTGTGAATGAGAGGGAGGATAGAGGAATGGTGAGGATGCAGAGAGTAGAGGTGGCGAAGGTGGATGAGTTTAAATACTTGGGATCAACAGTTCAGAGTAATGGTGAGTGTGGAAGAGAGGCAAAGAAGAGAGTAAAGGCAGGAAGGAGTGGGTGGAGAAGAGTGTAAGGGAAGGTTTACAAGAGGGTAGTGAGACCAGCTATGTTATATGGGTTGGAGACAGTAGCATTGAGAAAAAGGCGGGAGTCAGAGCTGGACGTGGTAGAGTTAAACATGTTGATTTGCACTGGATGTGACGAGGCTGGACAGGATTAGGAATAAGTATATTAGAGGGTCAGCCCAGGTTGGAAGGTTTACAGACCAAGCCAGAGAGGCAAGATTACATTGGTTTGGACATGTGCTGAGGGGGGATGCAGAGTATACTGGGAAAAAGATGCTAAGGATGAAGCTGCCAGGTAACAGGAAAAGAGGAAGGCCTAAGATAAGGTTCATGGATGTGGTGAGAGAGGACATGCAGGTGGTTGGAGTGACAGAGCAAGATGCAGAGGACAGGAAGAAATGGAAACAGATGATCCGCTGTGGCGACCCCTAATTGGAGCAGCCGAAAGAAGAAGATTAGCTTCTTCCTGAGCAAGAAAGTAACATGCCTGGATATTCAGTAATGTTGCCAAAAGTGATTTAACTGCACTTAATAAACATTAAAATATTATTAGTGCAGTGTTAGAACCCTGCATTTCTAAGTCATGCTGACCATAAGCCACAATGAAATGAAATTAGCTAAAGAAACCAGGAAGAAAGGAGCCAAAATGAAACAGCAAATGACCATAATATTTGTCCAGAATTACCATTATATTTCTGTTATGTTTTCCTTCCCATTTACAGAAATACTTTGGACTTCCACTGTTGAATATCTATTCTACTGCTTCATGCCTCTTGGATGGATGAGAATTGATCTCTTTAAATTCAGTTGAAGTCTAGACCGAGAAGTTGTTTCTTGACACATTTCAAAGAGTCTAAACAATTGGGAAAAAAGAGTCTGCAAATATAAGACAACTGTCCAAATATGGAAAGGTGTGCATTTCTTGAAGCCTGCAGTAAGCAATTACCAGAGCCATACATTTTGTAAATACCCTCGGTGCAGTACACAGACAAAGGGTAAGACAAAACTGATAATGTGAGCCAGATACTGAAAATCTTTAAAAAAAAGTCTGAATTCCTTGACAATAGTATAACTGCACCCATACTTGATAACATGCAGCCTTACTTTGGCTGTGGTCTAAAGCAACATTATGTTTTGGCCCTGCAGAGAAGTGTTATTTATACCTTGGGCTATATCTCAGTATATTTAATGACCTCACCCTTATACTGTAATGGCCCTGGTGGCTGAAGCAGTAAAAGTATAAATTGTTTTCCCAAATGTATCCAGGGATCTAGTTCTTTTATCATTCAGAAGAGTAAGATGAGTAATCCCAGCAGCTGTTTATTTTCACCCGTTAAGAGCATAAAAGGTCTACAAACCTATGGTCAACCACATTTTTAAGTGAAATTTACACTGCTCCTGATTCTTGTAAAATAATATCATGTTTGTTTCGGGCATGTGGCATAAAAAACAGGATTCTGAGAGGAATCAATAAGAGGAGGGGTTATAACCATATCGGTAGCTTAGATGGTAAAGCCTTTCCTCTGTCCCAGATGATCCAAGTTTGACTAGAACCTTGGTAACTGGTAGCTGGAGGAATAGCCAAGTGGACATATGAGTGGATCTGTTAGTATCCTATTTTGTATCTCATGGGGGAGATACCACAGTTGATCACCAGGGAGGATCACGACCTGTACTAAGAATAGACAGCACCACAAACCAGGCACAGCATGTGTGCAACCGTCTATGTATTCCCAAATGTAAGAATCGAGAGAAAGTCACAGCCGTGGCATGGATGATAGGGTTAAAGAGAAAAAAAAAGATTCCCCATGGATAACGGCACCACTCCTGTCACTTTGAGGGGGGAAAAATGAGTTGTAGAGCTCTTGCCCCTAGGGAAATAAATGAGTCTACAGAAGGGTCAGGGGGAGTTACACTGTCTGAGTGAGATATGGGGACAATACAAACAGATGGAGGGATTACTACCACTTTGAACTCCACTAGATTAATGGGGAGGATAACAATGTTGTAGATCATTGAAAATGTTCTTTAATAAGATTAGGTCTCACTAAAAGAAACATATCATGGAAGGAACCTTCATCCCTAGAGTCTGTATTATGGCCAATCAGAATAAATCATCTTTTTATATCTTTGATGGATATAGGAAGAGGAGGAAGCCTTTTGGTCATCACATTTGCAACAGAACAGGCAGAACGATTAAGGGCTGAAGATGTCAACAAGCCAGCAGAAATAATATAAAACATTGCTCCTAAACCCTGGTATAATCAAATGCAGGCACTGATGTCCAGGAAAGTGACATCCAACCCCCAATGATGCCTGAACCCCCTGTGGCATGACACTGGATGCTCATTTCCAACAAGAATAAGCTGGGGCCTGTACTGGTCTCTGCACCACCCACACTATCCAGTCTCTGGACACCTGCATATAAAGGCAATAAATTTAGCAGGGAGAGTGGAAAAAAACCTCAGACAGCATCTGTAGACTTATGGAGAAGTAGAGAAGGGGGTTATCTTGACCTGGATTGCTGGAACCCTATTATCCAGGTTGAAGAAAGGTTTTTTAAATCACAAATCCTTCACTTTCTGGAGATATCATGAATATAGTTGTTATGCTTACAGCAGGTCGCTACTCAGCTACTGTACCCCCCATAACTCCCCTATACAAGCAGTGGGGTGGGTATGGGGATCAGATGACAATCACAGGACACTTATTTGCTGATTGTGGGAGTTAGTATATATACCATATTTGTGTGTGTGCTATATCATTCAACATACCAGGCTTAGGCCTCTTGGTCACCACCACCACCACCACCTGCCTCTGTCTGGGATACGGACTAAACATTTATCAGTTTTAGCATTTTGCTTCCGTTGATATTTTTTCTGTTTAGGAAATTCAGATGAATCAGGACGAATAGAAACTGAATAAGAAGATGGAATATGGATGTTATGTGATCCTATCTCGCCTACATTCTGAATGATGGGTTCGGAGCCGATCCCTCGGCTCCGACTCGGCACGCTTATGCCAAAGAGCGAAGTCTCTTATTGGCTGAGCTTACTATATCCCAGGATGCATCACCACCAGTCCCCCAGATCTCGTTTGCCGCTTCCCTGCGAAGACGTGGTCTCGAGCTGGCTGGGCTAAGTAGTTTATTAAACTAACTTTTCTGTCAGTTTTTTGCTGTTTTTGCTCAAAAAAGCTGTTTTAACAGCTATCGCTTACTTTGTGTACGATTTGGACTTGAAATTGTTGTGTGTGATTGAGTTCAGTTTGTTTTCGGCCCCCCTCCATTCAGGGCCTTCCCGGACTGTTAATATTTGAATTACAGGGTCTCTAATAATTGTTCAGTTGGGTTAGAGTTACCTGTTCTTGTTACAGGAAGAGTTGGATTTATTTATTACTGTAAGCTTATATCAGTAGTTAAAATTTAGTGTACTTTCCTGTCAGAGTGACTAGATTTGTGTATCAACATGTCTCAACCCCATAGGCCTTCGGGCTTTAAGAAATGTTCTAAATGTGCTTTTAAGATGTCTGTTACTGATGACCATCTACTGTGTGTGTATTGTTTAGGGGCAAAGCACTTGCAGGAGTCATGCAGCGTATGTCACGCTTTTTCCTCCAGGGTCCTCCAGGAGAGGAAAAATAAATTGATTCTCAAAGGCTTGATTAAACCCTCTTTCGAAGAAGCCTTGGCTTCCTCTCCGACTCCTGCCAAAAAGAAAAGGGCTTCGGCTCCGACCAGTCCGTCGGACCCGACTGCCAAGAGACCTAGGCAGGCCTCTCCTTCGGCTCCAAAGACTTCGGAGCCGAGGTCGGAACGGTCTGCCTCGATGCCTCCAGTATCGACTCCTCGGGCTTCGGAGCCGATGGCTGGGGCATCGAGAGGCGGGTCTCCTTCGTCGGCTCCACTGCTCTCGGAGCCGACAAGGGTCGCCCGCTCAGACACTTCCTCCTCGGCGCCGAAGTCTACCTCGGCACCGATGGAATCTGGTGTGTGTTTCCTCGGCGCCGATTCTCATCGAGTCGCCTCGGAGCCGGTCCCCTAGTCCCTTGGGGCCGAGGGAGAGGTCTTCTCGAACCCGTTCTGTTTCCTCTCGGTCTTCGAGAATGTCGGATTCTGATATAGACAGGGTGCTCCAAAGACTTTTCCAGTCTCCAGTCTTCCAAAAATTTGTTTCGGTTCCGACCCAGTTGGCCTCGGAGCCGATGACCATGACCCACCCCATTGCCATTCCTCCTCCGACTGCTTCGGCTCCGTCGGAGCAGGTGCTCTTGGAGCCGGTGGAGATCTCAGGGTCGGCTCCGACCCTTACTCCAACCCGGGCCCTCGGATCCGAGTTTGGTACGCGGACTTCTTCGGCTGGACCCGAGGGTGATGTTTCGGGACCTTTGCTTTCGGTTCCGAGTCTCCCTCTCGGTGCTTCGGCTGCGGGACTTCCGTCCGCCATCATGGCCCCGGAGACCGGATTCTCCCAGGATTCTGGGGGTCCGGCTTTCAGGGCCATGAGGAGTGCCTTGGCCAAATCCTCTTCGGCCATCTCTCCGGTTCTACCAGCACCTTCCCTGGGCGTGGATACTGGGTCTTGGGCAGTTCCCCTGTCCGTAGCCAGCGGAGCCCCGAGGCCTGAGGTTACCCCCAGTGGGGTTCCCTCTTCCTGAGGGTTCTTCGGAGTCATCTCCAGAGGAACCCCAAGGAAGAGATCGTGCAAGAGGAAGCACGTGGACTCCCGAGTCTATTACATCGGACACGGATATGGATGATGCGGAGGGGTCCCTAAGTCGTCCTCGGACGATGTCTCCTTTGCAGACATCTTAGAGATCCTCAAACAACGAGGCGGCTGGATGTCCAAACCCCCCTCTGCGGACGAATCAGTGCTCCTCAAGGCCTTTGGGGCTCAGCCCTCCGCCTCCTGGGTGTCTCCGCCCTTGACGAGCTTCTGGATTTAGTTTGTCGGCGGGAACACCCGGATACAGTGGAACCAGTCCCTTCTCGCCCAAACAAATTCTTATCTGCCCCCCCCGAGAAGGAGTTCCTTACTAAAGGCGTGGCTGTAGATGCCATGGTGGTGGCATCTGCTACACAACAGGACGTGGCAGAGGCTTCAACGTCCATCCATCCTCCTAATAAGGAGTCTAGGAGTATGGATAGGTACGGGAAGCGCACCCTGACTTCAGCGGCCTTTACCTTAAGGTCTCTGAATTATTTGGCACATTTTACCAGGCTTCAGAGGGATCTGGTCAAGGAATTGTCAGACTCCCTCGGGTAACCTACCTGAGCAGCTAGCCCAGTCCGTTAGCTCTCAGTTGGCTATCCTTACGTCAATTGCTAACTCGTCCATGAGGCTCATTTCTTATGCGGCCGAAGGGGCGGGTAGAGCGGCAGGCACAGGCGTTGCTCTACGTAGACAAGCCTGGCTCCGCTTGTGTCAGTTTGCGGAGGCCTTCAAGTCTTCCTTCGCCGACGCTCCCTTTGATGGGTCCTCATTGTTTGGACCCAAGGTGAAAGACACCCTTACCCGCTGTGAGCAAGAGGGAAAAACGTTATCTGCCGTAGGGGCCCGTTATTCCACTCCCTTTCGGCCTTACCCCAAGGCCAAAGGAGGGGGAAAAATGTGGTTCCGAAAATCTCGCAAGTTTTTCTCCCAACAGCAGGAAGATTCCCCGTCCAGAGGCAGAGGGCGGGGAAATTTTTCAGGGAGACGCCGTCCCAGAGGCGGCAGAGGGCCCCGCAACTCTGGAGACCGCGAGTCCTTTCGTGGCTCTTCAGCCTCCCATACGACATGAGGTATTGCCCGGCTGTGCTGCTCCGGAGCCAGTCGGGTGTCGTTTTGCCAAGCACCTAGAAGCCTGGGAGTCAATCACTCAGGACAGATGGGTGCTTCGGATAATTGCCGGAGGTTACACCATCCCATTCAAGTCCTCACCCCCTTCGTCCAAGAGAATCCCGGACCCACCACCCGGTCAAAGGGAAATAGCAGCCGCAGAAGCTTCAAAGCTGCTAGAAAAAGGAGTCATCCAACCGGTCCCCACAGACCAAATCGGATCAGGAAATTACTCAAGGTTCTTTTTAGTGCCAAAAAAGACAGGGGACCTGAGACCAATATTGGATCTCAGCAGACTAAACCTATCCGTCCACGAAATCCAAATTCGAATGGTCACGTTGCAATCCATTCTCCCGTTGTTGGAGAAGGATGTTTGGATGTGCTCCATAGACCTCAAGGACGCCTATTATCACATACCGATACATCAGGCGTCCAGAAGGTACCTGCGCTTCAGCCTGGGAACCAGTCATTACCAATTTTGTGCTCTGCCCTTTGGTCTCACCACAGCCCCAGGGTGTTCACCAAGTGTTTGGCAGTAGTGACGGCTCACCTGAGGAGTCTTGGATTCCAAGTGTTTCCCTATCTCGACGACTGGCTCCTGACTGCCACCACCAGGCATCTACTTATGGACAACCTCAAAGCCACCATCTCCCTGGGTGTTTCCCTAGGGATTACATTCAATTGGTCAAAGTCTGTCTTGCTGCCCTCTCAGCGCATAAAGTTTATAGGAGCAGAGATAGACTCAAGATTGATGCGTGTCTTTCTTCCTGCCGAAAGGATTCGAACTTTACAGGGCCAAGTTCTAGCTCTGATCTCAAGATCCAAAGCCCCAGCCAGGATGGTCCTACAGGTTCTAGGCTCAATGTCTGCCACGGTGCTGTTAGTTCCTCTAGCAAGGTTACACATGAGGATTCTTCAGTGGCTCTTATCAACTCAATGGTCCTTTCAAGATCTTCCCCTCAATCATCACATCATGATTACGGAAATATGCAACAGGGACCTTCGCTGGTGGCTTCAGACATCCAATTTGGATCAGGGAAAACCCTTTGTTCTCCCCCCTCCAGTGGCTACCCTGATGACAGATGCCTCCCAGATAGGGTGGGGGGGGCATTGTCTGGGCAGGCTAGTTCAGGGATCCTGGCTTCCGGACGAAGCTCTTCTCCACATCAACGTGTTGGAGATGAGGGCTGTACTTCTATCCCTACAGGCCTTACACAAGTTCCTTCCTCACGGCATCATCGCCATCCACACAGACAACATGTCGGTGGTTTGGTATCTGAACAAACAAGGAGGGACCAGATCGTATCCCCTTTGCAGAGAGGCCATGAGAGTGTGGGAATGGGCTTTAGCTACCAACCGCTTCTTGGTAGCGACCCACATCCCGGGAAAGTCAAATGTATTGGCGGACAAATTAAGCAGGACAATTCTCTCTCCTCACGAATGGTCTCTAAACCGCAGTAGCAGCCCAGGTTTTCAAGAGATGGGGGGCGCCGTGCTGCGACCTATTTGCGACTCCACAAAACACCAAGTGCCAAAGGTTCTTCTCCTTGATTCCACATCAGGAAGTACCAGCCATGGATGCTCTAGCACAACCTTGGCCAACAGGGTTGCTTTATGCTTTTCCCCAATTCCACTCCTTCCCAAAGTTATTCAAAAGCTTCTCAGCTAGGGTCTTCAATGATTCTGATTGCCCCATACTGGCCTCGTCAGATATGGTTTCCTTACCTGAAAAAGCATGCAGTGGACGATCCGTGGACCTTAGACATGATCCCGGATTTGCTAATCCATCAGTCGGGACATTGGCATCAGTCCCTTCAATCTCTGAAATTGACAGCTTGGCTCCTCCACTTCCAACCTTAGTTAGAAGTCACACACTAGACCCGGAAGTTGTACACATTTTATCTTCGCCCACAAACCTACCACTAACAAATTGTACCTCAGTAAGTGGAAGAGGTTTGCTATCTGGAGCTCAACTCAAGGGCTTAGACCCTATCACTGCTCCTGTCCCAGAGGTTTTGAAATTCTTAACATCCCTATTTAATCAGGGATCTTCTGTCTCAACTATTAAAGTTCAACTAGCTGCTATCTCTAAATTCCATGAATCCACGGATCCTCCTTTGATGAGCAGCAGATTATGCAAAACATTCATTAAAGGTGCGAGCCTGTTAAGACCACCAGTTTTTCATCCTGCACCTCCGTGGGATCTTGATTTGGTGCTGCGCATTAACATCTCCCCCCTTTGAACCGGCTGCTACGTGCGAGTTAAAATATCTGTCATGGAAAATGGCATTTTTAGTGGCTATTACTTCTGCAAGAAGGGTCTCAGAGCTTCAAGCCCTGTCTATTAAACCACCGTATTTGATTTTCCACAAAGATAGAGTATCACTTAGGCCTAATCCATCCTTTGTCCCAAAGGTCTGCTCTAGTTTCTGTCTTCAACAATCTCTAGAACTACCAGTTTTCTTTCCAAAATTCTCTAATGAAGCAGAATACACTCTCCATAGATTGGATGTTCACAGGCAATTACGCTTCTATTTAGACAGGACTCAGCAACCGTAAGTCAGACCAGTTGTTTGTGTCCTTCTCAGATAATAAATTGGGCCAAACCATCACAAAAGCTACAATCTCAAAATGGATCAGAGATTGCATAACTCAGGCCTATTCTTCTTGAATAAGCAACTTGCATCATCTATCAAAGCTCATTCTACCAGAGCTATGGCTACTTCTATAGCTTTTCATTCCAAGCTCGCTATTTCGGAAATTTGTGCTGCGGCTACTTGGTCCAACCCGCACACGTTCATTTCCCACTACAAATTGGATGTGGCATCGAAAGGACGAGCTTCATTTGGTTCCACGGTACTCAGGAGTGTTTTCCAGTGAGCCACCCAGGATTCAGGTGCTAGGGACGCTGTCCCATCATTCAGAATGTAGGCGAGATAGGATCACATAACATCTTTTAGTTATGTACTCACCATAACTTCAGATGTTTGGGATCCATCTCGCCACATTCCTGATACCCACCCTCCTTCCCCTGCCTTGCAGATCAGAAGAGATTGAACGGTTTTGAGCTCTACTGTTTTATCTTGTTTCATCTGACGATGTTATATAAGCAGGGTATGCATGTGTGCATGTATGCGGACAAACTAGATCTGGGGGACTGGTGGTGATGCATCCTGGGATATAGTAAGCTCAGCCAATAAGAGACTTCGCTCTTTGGCATAAGCGTGCCGAGTCGGAGCCGAGGGATCGGCTCCGAACCCATCATTCAGAATGTAGGCGAGATGGATCCCAAACATCTGAAGTTATGGTGAGTACATAACTAAAAGTTTGAGACACAAACCTACTATATTAAAAAATTAAATTCATAGTCCTTCCTGTTAGTCGTTTTGCTAAAAATCATTCCTTCAAGCAAAACTAAGACTTTTAAGGTGATAAATTTGGAAGGGGGGGGGGGCATCTGACATCCACAAGAGCATTTAAGTTTCTCTGGGGATGTCATGATAAAAATACATACACGGCAGTATTTTTTTTTTTATTGAAATATCATAAAAATACCAAAAACTACTACAAAACTACAAGAAAGCTGCATTCTTAAACGTTTTTTGAATCCTGGCCTGGAGAAACGACTACATAAACTTCGTGAACTGATCACTTTGTTCAGTGGCAAAATAACTAAAATGGAATTAAATTATGTGGCTATTTCTTCTTTGCAGGAAGCCCCTTCTAATAGTCATAGCACAAAGCTGAAGCCATGTATTTACTGAAATGTCCAAGTCCTTAAAAATATATCTGGAGGACTGATATCCTGTTTTGAATTTCTGCAGGAAATTATGGGAATTTACATACCTTCGAAAACAAATGTCAGTCAATTCAGGCAGCTATCAAACTTCATTAGTAGACAAAGTAGACACAGTCTGATTGCAACAAATGACTTTTAAATAATGTGTTGTCTCAGGCTATAGTGTTAAATCTAAACAGTCTTGGTCCCTTCAAAAATCTATTTATTTTTTCCTCTAAAACATTTATTTTAAGCAAAAGTCTAAAATTACCTTTGTGGACATAGGTTTCTGGAAGCTAACTTCAGCCTCTGTCCATATACCTTTTGAAGTCGATGGGGAAGACCAGATTTTTTCTCGAACGATCAAATTCTCTTCATATAAATAGACAGCTAAAGTAGAGGTCACTTTACTGTAACCATACATGGCATAAAAAAACCTCAGGCAGTACTTCAGGTCTTCTGGCAGAGTAGGACCATATAGGTGTCTAATATATCCAGACTGAAATCTTGATGATTTTGTACTGGTTAGTAAAAAGTAACCTGAAAAACAAAGCAAAATGATATATTTGCACACAGTTCAAAAATAAAACAGCAACATTTAAGATAATAAAGACATTTAAGAGGTTATTTTATAGTCTGCTGACTTAGTCTAACATTTTTACTTGTGGTATTAACTCTATGGTTACTAATAAAGATCCATTCTGCAGCCATGGGTTTGTTTGATAGTCTCTACTTGAAAGCTGTCTACTGGAGAGTCACTCAATCTGATGGTGTTGCAGAGAGGTACTTCTGCCTTGTGAAAAGCTACAAAGTTCAATTATATTATAATGGACAGATGAACATAGACAGTAGGGCAGTCAAAATAAAATACAAGACAGCAGACTAACATTTGGTAGTAATACTGTAGAAACATTTGATGACAATATTAAACTAATTTCAAAAGTCAAGATGAGAATAATGAATTAAGTAGCAGCACTGCAGAAAAATGTAAATGTAAATGCAATGTCTGTTTATGCAGTTAAGGCAATGATAGTAATCACAATGAAATGCAAAACTGCATACACTGATTACAGCAATGAAGTACATCAATGTACTCAACAGCGTCAGTGGCTCACTGTGTAGCACATTTGCCTTTGCTGGTGAAAGATCAGAAGACTGTGTGTTTTATTTGCACACCTCATGCCTGCATTAATTTTCCTATACTGGCTTGGTAATGCAGCATAAGAAGGTGTTGCACTCCTGAAGTGCCACCCTTCGGATACGACACTAACCTGAAGCTCCACATGCGTAAGTTAGTGGTGGATGTACAAGATTCCGTAGCATTTACTCAAAACAGCCTTCAACATGCACATATTTACAAAAATTTTACGTATTTACTTTATTTCTTGTATAACAAAAAAATAATTGAAATATTCCATAATTTTGCTTTTTATTAATCTTATCGGAGCTTTTTTTCATAACCAAAATGTAACTTTCGTTATAATTTCATTCAGTATCCACTGCTTATTATATAAAATCCAGGGCATCTAGTTTTCCATGTAAATCATAAAGAAAAATAATTTTATGTATGAATTTCAAATTCCCTGTCTTACTTTTTCCTCCTGTCCTATACACAAGTCTAAACACATCTTTCTAAAATACCACTGCTACTGTTTCCACAAAACCTTTTAGTCTTTTTTTTTTAATTGTAAATAGAACATACATTTAGTGTTTTTTAAACCCTGTATCCATCTACTATATGTAACCTTTCTTCGGATTTTTCTGTATTTCATTTAATCTTTTATGGGAAATCAATCTAATGATATTCTCCACTAAACAGCTTCCTGCTCCCACACTTCTTTATGACAAATTTGTCATCTTAACAAGTTAATTTTATTTTTAGATTCTTCAGCACACTAAATACAATGGTTGCATTATTTCCTCGTCATACTTTGATCTAGCACCTGGGTTCCACCTTTTTCAGATGTTAAAAGTCACCAAATCCAGGAAACTGCGGTTCCTGATCCAGAAGAGCTACAATAAACAGAAACCTTCTGTAGTGCAACCCAACAGTCTGGTGGTAAACATAACTCAAGCACTAACTTCTATAAAAAGCAAGGCAATCTTCTTCTAAGTAAGGGTTTCCTTTTGCATGCACAGGTAGTAATATTAATATGCCCCAGATTCAGCTTGATCTGCAACATTTCTATTAGACAGTACACCCCACAAATCATTTTTACAATGAAACTTCTCCCCCACCCCACAGAATAAGCTGAAGACAATACTACTAAAATGATATTTTGTCAGCCAATGTAATAAACACACAGGGTCGGTGTTAGCATTTTGGAGGCCTGCAGCAAATGTCACGTCAGGGGGCCCCCTGGGCTTTCCAGTCCAAGTACCATCCTGTCACTGTCACCCCTCCTATCTATCCTTTTAGTTTATGCTGCAAACTTCTAGGAGTAGTACACACAGACTAACCTGTAGCTACAATGCTCTTACATTACTACACTACATTGGCCCATCTCGGAAAGGAACATTTACAGTTACTGGCATTTAGTTGCAACAATGCTACATTACAACAACTCTACATTCAGTCCTAACCACCTGTATATTTGCCTGATATCTGATTGTGAGGAAAGTGAAAGGGAAAAAAATTGCAGTAATGTATTCTACTTTTTTGCCCCTAAGCAGTACACTGCCACTACAGGAGCTAAAGTAACTTTCTTTGTACAGCTCTGAGGTCTGTTAGGAAAGTACAGAAAACAATGACCACACACTCCTCAGCACCCCAAATAAACTACAGCAAATTTCTATAGACAAACATCTGAGCAGACCTGGTTTTAGAATGGATGTGGTGCAGAGCAGAAGCCATTATCAGTTTTATCGTAAGAGGGTCACATCAAAGTCCCATTCAGGTTAAAGAGCATAATCAGAAAATTAAAGCATTTTTTTCATCCTCATTTTCCCCAACTAAAAACAGCTTTTGTGGGGCCCTCACACAGTCAAGTATGATTAAAAGAGCCCCCCTGTATCCATTTATACAGTCTGGGGAGTTGGGGGTCACCACATTCCTAGAAGATCTAAGTATCTGAATATTTTGTGACATTTTTTATGCCTTACTTTTGAAATATAACCACTTGTTAGCTGCATTTTTTTACTGATACCCTGAAGAATAATGTGTCCCGGCATTACTGGATGTGTGCACTGATAAAAATCAGTGATACTTTTTAACACACACACACACACACACACACACACACACACACACACACACACACACACACACACACACACACACACACACACACACACGTCATAGCAATACTAGTTTTTAGCAAGTATCAATACATTGCGTAACACTGGTACTACTACAACAGATCAATGACTGCTGTTAGGCAGTCAAACACCAGCAGGGATTAGTCATTTTATTTACCTCAATGGGGAATAAATGAATACCTGTCACTATCCCCAATTTTGCCTCATAATTTTGCTCTGTCCCAATAAATCCAATCTGTCCCAGGTTTTATACTTCTTATTGTCCAAAAAATGCATGTTGATGCAAAATGTCTTACTCTAGTAACCTTTTAAGTGAATTAGAGTAATATTTAAAACAGGTGTCTCATTTTGAGCCTTTATTCTGCTATTATTCTGGCCACTGAGCAGAATTCTTCAACAAAGAAGCTGAGAGCTATAGTATCTGGTGTTCTACCGGTATTTATAAAACTCCCTAAAAGAGAATCCATCCCTGAAGATCAGAAGCATCAGCTCTTCTTAAAATCTAAGGTTTGCACTGATATCAGTCACTCTGGACTACTAATCTCTCTAGTACTCACCTTGCTGATGTTCATTATCAGCTGTATCTTAACAGGGTCATATCACATCCCTGTTCAGGTTAAAGATTTCAATCAAAAATTAATACATTTTTTCTCATTTGTCCCCAACCAACAATAGCTTTTGTGGGGCCCTCACACAGTCAAGGATGATTAAGGCCCCTCCTGCAGCCACGAGTATTGCAGGTACCTAAAGTTGGCTATGTTATTAGTTCTAGTGGACAGGATGTCCATCAAGAGGGTTTAACTAAGCCAGGGGCATTATGTCAATTGTAAAATATTTAATGGAATTGTAAAACCTGTTACCTGACAAAACACTGTTACTATAACTAAAGATTTTTGAATTTTGAAGGAGATATAAATAAGAGTTATTGCTACTCACCTGGTTTATTAAGTATACACGCTTGCTGTACTAGCTTTTGTTGGTTTGGCAGACATGTTACAAAATATCAACATAAGATAACTTACTGAGGTTGGGGTCGCCAGCTAATGCAGGGTTGGCTGGTGCCTAAATACGGCTATGTAAACACACTGTCAACTTTAATTTTGAGTATAAGAGTTAATAAACATGTTCTTGACTATACCTAACTTGCCTATATACTACAGTTTTTTATAAAATAGTTTGTCAGGTACCAGAGGTTCGCTAAAGATACCTGCTTTATTGTTAGTTTCTGAAAAGAATGTAAAAGGTAAAATGAAATGGGTATTCAGAAGTCATGCAGCTAATGTACTGTTATGTAATTAAGGCGTAATTTGTATATATCCCACAGGCCTCCACTACAGCAGATTTAAGGTATTACACAATGAAGACTCTAGCTTGGCTGGCTCTTTCTTGCAATTTTTCTCAGTCTGACTTTTAAAATTAGTTTAATATTGCCATCAAATGTTTCTATAGTATCACTAATAAATGTTAGTCTCTTAGCCTGTATTTTATTTTCACTGCAATACTGGTTATGTTGTTCATCTGCTCATTATAGTATATTAACTTTGTAGCTTTTCACAAGGCAGAAGTACTTGTCTGCAACACTGTCTGATTAAGTTGCCTGCCATACAACAAACTGATTACTTGTACTTCCTCAATGTTGAGATGGAAATATCTCTTAGGGAAGAATGTTTGAAAAGAAGCATGATTTTAAAACAAATATATCGATGTGAAATAGTGATTTTAAAGGGGCCATTATTACAGTTCACCTTTACCCGCATCTTTAAAATGCCATCTTGCTGAAGTTTGCCCCTTACCCCCATGGTAGTGCAATCTCGGAGTTGGTATATTTAGTTAGGGGACTCTGGGTTTTGTTTTGTTTTGTTTTTCGGGAAGGCCAAGAGGTTACTTACCTCGGGTTGGAATGTTAGTGTTCCGGATGTCGGTCTTCTGGTTTCTCGGTGTATTCGTTTTGGTGAAGTGAATGTCGGCGATGTGGTTTTTCGGGTAAGTGAAGTAGATATATATATATATATATATATATATATATATATATATAAACACACACACACACACACACACACACACACACACACACACACACACACACACACACACACACACACCAATATCTGTTTGTACATATATTCAAATATTCTATACTTGGAGGTTGGCAGTTTCTTTTCCATTACTTAAATGGATTAAAGATCCAACATGCATGTCACACATTCCAGGGCACACCTCTTTTCTCTGTAGCAGATCTGATGAGTTCTAAAAACTGACAACAGTCTGAAATTGTCTTCATACAAACAGCAGGATGATTGCACTTTCCTGATTTCTTAAAGAAAAAAATAGGTACAAACTGCATTTGACCTACTGCAAGCCAAGGTATGCACATGTCCCACACATACACGGTACGTTAGGAAGTGATCATTACCACCATATTATATTAACAAATGTAATAAAATAAATAAAATAAAACAAAAGATTATACTGGAACATTGCAAGAATAACAGCATTAAAAATCACTCATTTTATGGACAATTTAACTTGTATGCCATCTATTTTTTCATACTGAGCAGAAATTTGCAAAATTAATTATCTATATTTTAAGCAAGCATATTTTAATAATTTTAAAAGAAAATCAGATGACAGGCTAGTGTTTGTATAAAAGCTGTTCAGATTCCAGTTAGTTACAAAATATGTGGAGTAATTTGTAACTTGTACTTTGTTGTCTTTTAGATGTATTTTCTTTTATTTTACAAAGAAATCATGAAATAAATGTCATATTTGCTCTTGCTACCTCCTGAAGTTTAAAATGCAAGAAGAGCACACACACAACATATAACCTTAGGTGTCTAAATATGAAACTGCACTCATTGCAAGCATTCCTAACCCTGGAAAATGCTGACATCTGTGCAGTCATAGAAACCTGGTTCAAAGCTACGGAGAGCACCCCAGCCTTACCTGGTTTCTCATCCTATCATACATTCAGACCCCAAACTGTGGGCACTAAAGCCAAAGGAAGTGAAGTTTCAATATACATTAAAGACATACACACCTCCAGGCTGGTCAAACAGTATGACACACAGGAGACACTCCAGGTGCAGTTAACCACTGACAAGACCACTATTCAAATCATAGCTAGCTACCGGCCCCCAAATCTGACTCAAGATGCCCAATCCACCTATTTGGACCTGTTCGAATCTATCAAGATTCAACCCTTTACCCTTATCCTGGGTGACTTTAACTACCCAAACATAGACTGGATGAACTTACTCATGCCAGAACACAAATACCCAGATATTCCTTGATTTTGTCAATGCAAATGCCTTGGAACAGCTAGTCGATACCCCCACAAGGGGTGATAATATCTTGGACTTGGCATTAACCAACATGAGTAACCACTGCAGCATCTCTATAGTATCATTCTCCCTAGTAAGATCCGACCACAAAGCGGTCACTTTTGAAGTCAGCATCTTGCCCAACCCCCCCCCCCCCCCTTTAGCTAGGATCAGACATGAAAACTTCTCCAAAACTGATTACAGTCTCCTGAGGGATGGTATAAACAGCTTCACAGCCCACTCCCCCTCTGTAGGAACAGGCACCAATATCCAAAACTACACCAAATCACTATACAAGCATTTATATAGATGCATGGAATCAGGAAAATCCCGACAGGACTAAATTGTCCTCTGAAAACTAAACCTGTCTGGTGGACATCTGCAATATATAAACTCTACAACAAAAGGAAAAAAATTGCTGTCCAAGACCAAGAAGGAGCAGGTGCCTAATTGGAAGCAATGTCTCCTTAGCCTGAACAAGCAAATAAGAGCACTAGTGAAATCCTCCAAAGCAAACTTCGAGTCCAAATTGGCCACATCTACTAGAGACAATCATAAGGCCTTCTTCACGTATGTCTGCAGTCTCAAAGGAAGCACCCAGATCTGTTCAAAACTGGTGGCTAATGACACCACATATACAAATGCCGTAGATATAGCAAACTTGCTGGTTGACAGATTCAGCAAAAACTTTACCCCTCTGTCCTCCCCCATCAGTAAATCAGGACATCCCCAGTACCTGCCCCCTTCCCCTTATATCTAGGGAACAGGTCATTACTGCTCTCTCAAAGGCAAACAATACAACATCCCAGGCTGCATCCTACGTGAACTCAGGCAAGAACTTGCAGCACCACTAGGCACCCTATTCAACCAATGCCTGAGTACTGGCTTTGTCCCAGCTGAGTGGAGGACAGCCATCGTCATCCCTTTTACACAAAGGTGGAGCATCCACCGATCCGTGAAATTATAGACCCATCAGCCTAAATAGCCCGATCTGAAAGGCCATGGGATGGATTATCATGGACCTCAGTAACAAGGCCATTGGCAACCTCCAAACACTTGCTCCCACACAGTTTGGCTTGATGTCTGCTAAATTTGGTCGACTTCTTTGAGACAGTCACCAAAGCCAAGGATGAGGGGAAGACTGTGCACACCACCTACTTTGACCTGGCCAAAGCCTTTGACACTATTTCCCATTCAAGCATAATAGATAAAATCTCTCAACAAGGCATCAATCCATATGTTAAAAGATGGGTAGCAAACTGGCTCACTGACAGAACCCACAGTCAAAATAGGGGAAGCCACCTCAAGCAGTAGACCTGTAACAAGTGGCATACCCCAGGGGTCAGTCTTGGGGCCTCTGTTATTTGAGATATACTTTTCTGAGGTGCAGGCCAAAACCAGTGGGCTTTGGCTGACCAAGTTTGCAGATGACTGCAAACTGGGTGCTGTCATCAATTCCTCTAGTGATGTGGACATCCTCCAAGGGGGTCTTACTCAGACAAATAACTGGTGCCAGAAACATGGTCTCAAGCTGAATACCAAAAAATGCATCATCATCATCCCCTTTGGGGAGAGTGACATCCACACAAATTATCACATTATTAACAACGTCCTAAGCACTCAATCAGTCGTGAGGGATTTGGGTACACAGGTTGATAGTAACCAGACTTTTGACCACCATGTTGCTTCCATTGCACAGAAAGCCTTCTACATGGCCCACCTAATAAGTAAGGGTAATCCAGGGACAAGGAGGTCATAGCATCCCTGTATTCTTCCCTTATAAGGCCCATTATCGAGTACAACATCCCTTTCAACATGCACCTTGCAAAGCAGATGAAGCAGCTGGAGACACCACACAGGTTCCTCACCAGGAAAATCCAGGGCCTCAAACATCTACCATACACAGATAGGCTAAAAGCCCTATCCCTCTACTCGGTTTCATACAGACTTCTCAGAGGTGACCTCTGTCTGGCATACAAAGCGTTCACGGACCACACGTTGATGGGACTGTTGCATATCCGCAAGTCAAGCTCCAATCGAGTAACCCGCACGTGCGGCCTCAACCTGGTCTTTCACATCAAGACTTGTTAGCAGGACAGATTTGTATCCCAGAGACTCCATCTATGGAATAGACTCGCTCTCCACATCAATCAGAGTACCTCTTTACCCTTTTTAAGTGCAACCTGGATAACTGTATGGGAAACAGAAAATATACCCCTGGGATTCCACCCATGTCCCTGCTGGACAGGGGCATCGAGTGCTGATTTGTCTAAACATGGGCTAAACTCTTGGCTAGGCTTATAAAAGCCTCAGGGCCAATAACCTAGTAACCTCCTATGACCCTATGAAATCCTAACTAAAACTGAATGTTTCCAGCTGCAAAATAAGATTTTTTAACCTCATTTTCTACTTATCACTTTTATCTATTATATTTAGGCTATCACTTAACTTACATTTATCCCTTTTATCTGTTATATTCGGGCTGTTACTCACCTGTATTTATCCCTTTTATCTGTTATATTCATGCTATCACTTACCTACAACTCAACTACATTTATTAGTTTTATCTGTTATAGTCAGGCTATCACTCACTTACGTCAGTTCAAGGAACAGTAGCTAACTTAAGTTTCTGTATATTTCATAGTCATTTTGCCTCCCTACATTGCAGACAAGACATAGCCACAACATTTTTTTGAGTGAAATGGCCTGAACCTTACAACAGAACAATCTTCTTCTTCTTTTGGCTTTTCCTGGTTACAGGTCGCTACAGCGGATCACCTGTCCGCTCAGGATTGGCAGTGGAGTTTTACAGTGTCGAGTTGCCAGCCCGGTGCCCAACCTTCTACAGAAGGCACACACACGCACTCACACCTAGGGCCAATTTGGAGTGTCCAATCCACCTACAGCATGTCTTTGGAATGTAGGAGGAAACCGGAGCACCTGGAGGAAACCCACATGACCACAGGGAGGACATACAGACTCCGCACAGAAGGCATCCCAGCCGAGGATTGAACCGGAGAACCTCTTGCTGTGAGGCGACCTTCCAAAGGAACAATATGTTGAATTTGTGGCTTTCTGACATCTAAAAGCCTTAAACTCAATTTACTTTTCTTTCTCTCTTTGAGAAGGTGTGCTAATCACTGAAGCCAGGAAATGATGTCCCACTTCATATTTTAACTAATTTCCTTGAAATCTAGACCACCTTTTCATTTCTATTCTTTATTATAGCTATTCCCCTTAGCTTGTATAGTACTGTTACAAAAATTTCAGGAAGCTATCATTGATAACATTGCATTGGCATACTTCTCTTAAACAGGTTGCACTTTATGTTCACACTGGTTGTGGAATTAAAGACAATATTACTGGGTTACACAGTAGTTATTTATGTGGGCTTATAACATACCGGATCACCTGTACAAGGTTAAACATGGATTAAAAAAAAAAGAGAAATAAAAAGTGTAGCTATTGAACTGATTGCTGCCTTACATGGGTGGTAATAATGTGAGTTGATGAGGGATTCAGAAATGCAAGGATATAATTGGAATGGTAATCAAGAAACATTGTCATTATTTGCAGATGATATCATTTTGTACCTGACAAAACCAGAAAAGGACATTTCAGTGTTGTGGAACATTCTGAGGCAGTTTCAAATTTTTACAGGCATTACCTGTAAACTATGTAACCACACACAAACTGGTTCAGCAATACCCATATTTATGAGAACATGATAAAATTCAGTGCTTAGGAGTGTGGATTAAAAAGGATTCTGTTATGGCAGCTAAGGATATGAAAGAGACCAAACGAGATAACACAAAAAACGAGAATTTGGAAAAAGGAATAAAACTATCTTGTGGATAGGGATAGCAAGATACAAGCAGTGAGAATGTTTTAGTCCCTTTAGTTTTATACACAGGTCAGGCATATTTTTATCAACCAGAGAAGAAGTTGTGGATATTAATAAAGAGTTGAAGGATTTTATCTGGGAGGGGAAGAGAGCAATAGTCAAGTGGGATAAGTTGATTCTTCGCAAAAGGTGGTTTGGGATTACCTGATTTAAAAGGGTATTTCAGAGCTACACAGGTAAGGCACAACATAGCACAAGCACAAAGCTATAATTAAAAGTGGATAGGGATAATGATGAAATGGGAAAGCTCAAGAAATAAGGAGAGACTGGGATTTTGGATGCAGATTAAGGAGAACAACAATAACCATACAGAAAAGTATATTCATAAAGTAGCAGAAATTATTCTAATCATACCTCTCAACCTCTTAGAACAAGAAGTCTGGACAAAGCCATACACAATGGGGGAACAAAGCAGAAAAATAGGGACAATTTGTAAGTATTGCTCTTACAAACATAAAAGTTGATAGAATAACAGGTTTTGCATTAGCATGAATTTTTTGAAGGGTATACATACATACATACAGATATTTCAAGCACGAGCATTAATGCCCCTCTAGTTTGCCAATATAACAAAACACTTATTCCCATAAGTATCCAGGCTGTTTTTAATAAATATCTAAACTAGTACTTGCTTTAATGTAATTTGTTAATCTGTTCCATGCATCAGCTACTCTGTCAGAGAACCAATTAATTAGCATAGACCACTTCCTCAGAACGCCTCATGAGCAGAGACAGCTCACTGCTGTGCAGCACCATGCTGTGGTACAGCACCATGGTAGGGCTATAAACAAATCATAAATGGTCACCATGAGGAGTAAAATGAATTTATCCCTCACTGTAACCTTTCTGAACTCCCCTCCATGTTTTAGTAACTCCAGGCTAAACCTGAAAATCAACCATGGAAACCAGTGCTTTACCCCCATAGAATATATACAATTGTGTTAATAACAACTGTGTGTTGCTTAATTGGGAATGGTAGGATGGTTGACTGGAGTAAAGGATGCTAAACAGAGTTTCTGACTAGTTGGAAGGAGACTTTATGTTAAGCAAAATATTATACGAGTGAGAGAGACCAATTAAATGAATTCAAATTAAATACATACATAGAAACATATAATACATAAAATAACCATGTGATGCATGTTTATTGCCTAGTTTTATTAACCAGCACAACTGTATACCACAACCAGGCAGGGTCAAACTGGAAAATATATTGCCTGACACATACTGTGAAACCTACGTTGGATTAAGATCTCATTTTCAAGCATTATGATGGTAGCATATCTTTTGGCATAATGTACAAATTGCATATATATTAGCCCCTTAAATCAGTTTCACGATAATTTTGTGAATTATTGGACTTCCATAACAATGTTATTGCCTAACATTAAGATTTGGAAGTGCAGTATAATTACATCAGTGTGATCATTTTGCACTGTTCCTACAGGTGTTCTCTGGCACCCTTCCCCACAGATACACTACTTTATCAAGTAGTGAACCAGTGGCAATCTGCACATTGGTCTAAAGAACAACTGCGGCATACCGGAGTATTATTTATTATACTCACCCAGTGACTGGCCATCCCACAAGAAATCATCAAGTTGTATTTGAATAATCCAATTAATTTTATACTTAAAACTGCATAAAATTAAATTAAACTGAAAGTGGTTACATTAACGCTTTCATATGATGGCCTAAAAGTTTCTGTACAGCTATAAGTAAAAGTGAAAACAATACAACAGAATGAAAAGCTCTTCACGATGGGATACAAGAATGATGGACAATGCCTCAGAAGCAATTGCTCCCTTTAATTTTACTATTGTTTAAAACATGTTTAGCAGGGTAGAATACTGATCACGAGTCCAATGTCGGTCTCATCTCGGGAATACAAAGTCATAATTACATGTTATGAGAGAGAGCAAGATTATAATAAAAATACATATCTGTAAAACACCATCATCAGCAAACAAAAATAAAAACATTATATACAATTGTAATATACATTATTTACAACAAACCAAGATAAATCTCATTTTGAAAGTGAGACGCCTGTGTGATAACTGAGTGTTGTCTAAGTGAGAATAAGATAGGTGACTGGAGTAAAGGATGTTAAACAGAGTTTTTGAACAGATGTTAGGAGAAGTTATGTTGAGCAAAAGATTATGTGAGTGAGAAATGTAGACTAATGCAACAGAACTTGCCATATGGGGGCAACAAGACTGTTACTACTAGAAGAAAAAGACAGTGAATGTAACTGATTAGGTGGTATGGTTGCATGACAGGATATAGCATTTGGCTGATGACAGCAGGTGCACCCTGAACTGACTCCTACATTTTGGATAAGAGGAATTGTTTTTCATTTGTGGGGAAACACCTTTGCAGAGTTTTAGGTCTAGTATAGAGAAGCAGGGATCTGTAAAATGGAGTTCATTTTCAGGGGGCTGTGGTATTGGGGCAGAGTGGTTGTGGTGTCTGAGGCTATAAGAGGAAGGCTGTCAAATTAGTTTAGCTGTTGGGGAGATAATATTTGGATGACTAGGAGGCTGAATAGTTGAGATCCTAGGAGAAGTTGAACCCTTTGCTGAACACGGAACCATTTTGCTTTTTCAGTGGTTTACAATGGTATTATTTTTTAAGGGACCGGGTAATAAATTTACAATTTTTTTAATTATTGTTTCAATACATGTGTGTGGAGGTGTTTTTGATGTCAAGGCTATCAGGGGGAGGCTGTATTCAAGTTGGGAGCATATAATGCCTTTGCCTATATCTGTTCGGGAAGTTTTAGTATAAAAGGGGAATATTTTATTTGCAGAAATTACTATAGAATTAACCTTTTTCATTTGGTTGTCAAAGTGGAGGGAGGAGTTAAAGGAGGGATCTAGCCAAATGCCAAAGTATTTAAAAGAAATAGTGCTTTCTATGAGGGTACTAAGGTTACAGACATGCAAACAGTTTTGCTACTGCTTGGAGCCAAAAATCTCAATTTTGGTTTTGCTGAAATTGGGACTAAGGCTTTTTTTTTGGAGATCCAAAGGACTGGGGCAGGAAGTCTGCCATCACGTCTTTCTGGAGATTGGGTACTGAGCTTTTATGCAAAATGGTACCATGTCATCTGTGCAGAGAAGGGGGGGGTGAGGAAGTTCAATGGGAAGTTTATTTATAAAGATGAATAGTAGAGGTGCAAGCATGGAACCTTGTGGTAATTCCATTCTGAAGACTGACGAATTGGGAAGTCAAGTTTGATTTTTGATGGAGAAGTTATGATTGGTGAAGTATATCTGAAACCAAGGCAAGGAATTGGGACTTGTATCTACATTTAGTAGGTGATGGAGGAGGATGTTGTGGTCAGTGAGGGTAAATATTTTTGAATGGTTGATTAAGATGTCACCAGTGAACTGGCTTCTGTCCATAGCTAGTAGTATTTTATTGACTAGGGTTCATAGGGTTTTGAATGTGCACTGAATGGATCAGAGCCTGTGTTGTTTAAGGGAGAGGGTGTTATAGGTAGTGATGTATTTGGCGAGTTGAACACAGAATTTTTCTAGTTTGCCTATGGCTTGTACTGGGATGTTTTTGTTGGGTTAGACTGCTTTGGGATTGGGCTGATAATGCCTATTTTCCATATATTTGGTATGATATTTTATGTTAAAGACTGAAGATGTACTGCATGGGGGTTTTGAACAAGTTCTTGCAGTGGTATGCAAACCAAGGACAGAGACCATCTGTACCAGGTGGGCTGTCTGTTCTTATTTGTTGCAGAAGAGGTTTAAAGTCTCTTGTTTTGACTTGCTTAAAGTCATCATCTTCTTTTTCTTTCAGCTGCTCCAGTTAGGGGTCGCTACAGCAGATCATCTATTTCCATTTCTTCCTGTCCTCTGCATCTTGCTCTATCACACCAACCACCTGCATGTCCTCTCTCACCACATCCATAAACCTTATCTTAGGCCTTCCTCTCTTCCTCTTACCTAGCAGCTCCATCCCTAGCATCCTTCTCCCAATATACCCAGCATACCTCCTTCAGCACATGTCCAAACCAATGCAATCTTGCCTCTCTGGCTTTATCTCCAAACTGTCCAACTTGAGCTGACCCTCTAATATACTCATTTTTAATCCTGTCAGTCCTTCTCACACCAAATGCAAATAACATCTAACTCTGCCATCTCCAGCTCTGACTCCTGTCTTTTTGTCAGTGCCATTGTTTCCAACCCATATAACATAGCTGGTCTCACTACCATCTTGCAGACCTTCCCTTTCACTCTTACTAGTACCCATTTTTCACAAATCAATCTTGACACTCCACCCTGCCTGCACTCTCTTCTTCACCTCTCTTCCACACTTACCGTTACACTCTGAACTGTTGATCATATTTAAACTCATCCACCTTCACCAACTCCACTCCCTGCATCTCCGCCATTCTTCTGTCTTCCCTCATTCACCCACATATATTCTTAGTCCTGCTGACCTTCATTCCTCTTCTCTCTAGAGCATATCTTCACCTCTTCAGGGTCTGCTCAACCTGTTCCCTACTCTCACTACAAATCACAATGTCATCTGCAAACATCATAGTCCACAGGGACTCCTGTCTGATCTCGTCTGTCAACCTGTCCATCACCACTGCAAACAACAAAGGTCTCAGAGCTGATCCTTGATGTAATCCCACCTCCACCTTGAACGCATCCATCATTCCTACTCCAGGCTTCACCACTGTCATACTGCCCTCGTACATATCCTGTCGCACTCTTGCATACTTCTCTGCCACTCCTGACTTCCTCATACAATACCACAACTCCTCTCTAGGTACCATCAGAGCAAATATCGCATCTGTAGTGCTCTTTCCTGGCATGAAACTATACTGCTGCTCCCTGATCATCACCTCTCTTCTTAATCTATATTCCACTACTCTTTCCCATAATTTTATGCTGGGGCTGCTTAAAGTAAAACTGGGTAATGCAGAGAGGTGGTTCTGGGGTGGGAATGAGAGGGTCAGTATGAGTGTTTGAGAGGGTGGGTAGGTTGGAGAATGTAAAGATAGTAGGCTGTTTTGAATATCCCTTCCTGTGAATCGATTCACTTTTTTTTCCAGAAGAGAAATGTTTTAGTGATTCAGACAAGGATTTTTTAAATGTTTTCATATGTTGACCTTATTTGTTGTTGTACTGAATTTTTTGTTAGGTTTCTGAGACGGAATTATTGTTGCCTATTGGTAGGGGGGGATTGTTTTTCCATGCTTGCCATGTGTCATCTCTTACGTTTTAAAATGGATTTCAGTTCAAGAGTTAAACAATCATTTTTTCGTTTGTTTGTAGAGTTGATAAATTAAAGGGAAGACTGTATCCTGGAGGGGTCTGAGTGTTCTAATTAAAGCTTCTACAGCAAGGGTAGGGTTGTTTAGGTTCAATATGAAAACCAGTCTGTGTTGGAGAGGGCTTGACAGGGTTTTTGATGTGTCTGTCTCAAGCATGAATAAGATTAATTTGGGGGCACTTTTTTGGTGGGGGCTATGTATTGTAAAGCTTACTGTGCAATGGACACTAATAGCAGAAAGGTGGATGATAACAATTGACAATAGAATAGACTGGGGTCATTGGTGATGATCAGACCTAACAGGTAATGTTTGTTAGTGATGATGTCAGGTTGCATGGAATATCATGGCAGTTCTTAAGGTTGAAGTCAAGCATACATAACATACTGGCTGGAGAGAGTATATACAGGCTGAAGTCATCTAACAGAATGTGGTAGCTTATGTTTCCTAGACAGGATGCAATTTCTTGAATTAGTATTTGGAATTTACTAGTTGTGGAAGGAAGAGAGCAATAAGCTATTTAAAGTTGCAGATTTTTTGGTAGTTTGTAGAAGCAGCGAGTTAGGGGGCAGAGAATTTGTTAGCTTAGGATAGCAGTTGAAAGTCTAGATTAGTTTTAGAGTAAGAAGGTTCCACTATTACTTTGTGGGCAAGGTCTAACTTCTATAAAATAATTACAATGTTGGAAAAGTGGGGCAAGTGTGGGTTGTCTTTTTCAGTCCAGGACTTGGTAACAGTTAGAATGACAGGTTTGTGCAGTTTAAGGACAGTGTTAACCTGGTCTTTTTTGATATGAAGGCTTTGTACATTTATTAATAAACACAAGAGTCGGGATTGGCCAGAGTTGGTTTCAATACTACTTCTGATGAGTAGAATGAAAAGGATTGGTGTATGGTTGTATAGTCTTTTAGGGAGTTTTACTGCAATTTTTGTGTGGTGAAAAAATTACATGGAGGTGGGTATATAGATAGGGGGTTGGTGTTTTATTGGTCACACTGGGTTTTGGATGACGGAGGATATGACAGTGGCTTGGAAGTTGCTTGAGGGTTTGGTGAGGTTGTTTGTATTGGGAGTATACGTTATAAAATGAGGGTTAAGGGGATATTTGTGGTACTGTGTGCATGTGTGTAACAGTTTAATGCCGTTTGTTGTGTATACGAGTACGTAGGAATGATATGGCTTGCAGTTTGATGTGTTTGAGCAGTGTGATATTCATTATGTGTGACATGGACTTTGGTATTTGAGCTGTGCTATATTAGTTGTGTTGTGTGATCACAGTACGACTTGGATTGGAAGCAGTGGTTAGTTACTGCATGGTGCAGTACTTGTACGGTAATGGTGCGAAGTGTGCTATATGTTTAAAGCACCATGGTGTGTGACATAATCAAAAGGGGAGGAGAATGTTGAGTATAAATGTAGTAATTAGGGAGATGGCTGGGGAAATGAGGGTGGGAAGGAGAGCAAAGTGGGTCACAGCAATTGAACTAGTGGGAACCAGTCAGTCTGAGTATGTCCAGAACCAAAAGAAGCCTGTGTTATTGAGGAGAAGTAAGTAAATGCACTATGTGTTTACCAGAAATGTGAGCAAAGTGCAAATAAATATAGGGAAGAGTTTACACTTTGGGAATCTAACTCTGTGCAGAACTGATAATACATATGATGCATACAGCTACAAGGGAAACTGTAGCTCAGGAGTCAAACAAACAGTGGAGGATGCTACTGCACAACCAGGACCTTTCATAGACACAGACAGTATAATTTAATTATAAAAATAAGTTAATAACAGTCCGGTAATCACAGAAAAGTGAAGCAGGTGTAATATAATAACCAGGGAGGTTTGCCTGCCTCATATCACACTGTACTCTTGATTCAGTCAAAGAAGCCTTGCAGTGCAGAATGTTAGATATTCTGTCTCACCTTAAGTATGTGATAATGGTTAAAACAAGGGCTGTAACACTGAAAAAGAAATTTAGCTCTCTGCTGTCTATTTTAGAACTATATAATGTGTTGAAAATAATTTATAATATGGAACTTTTCATCAGTTAACGGAATTTAGATGTATGCCATTATAAATGGTCACACCTTGGGGACAACTACTGTGCAGCCAACTTCCTGACTTTGTGTTTTAAAAGATCATTACAATATAAACAATTAAGGTGTATTTTACTGTTTTATAATATATTCTTTATAATAAGGCACTCTACATGCTCACTGAGTGGAAAAAGTTTGCCCTGGCATGTACTTTTCCTAAAAGCAACACAGCCTAGAAGTTTGCAGTGCTCATGTCACCACCCATCAGGGAGACTTCTTCAACTTAAATAAAAAGTCTTTCAGCTTTTCCCGGTTAGGGGTCGCCACAGCAGAACTCCGGTCCGCTAACGATTGGCGGTAGAGTTTTACGTGCTGGCTTGCCGGGCCTAACGCACAACCTTCAATGAAGGAATGCCCATTCACGCATGTCGCCACACAGAAGACGCTCTAACTGAGAATCGAACGGGCAACGTCTAACTGGGAGGCGACAACGCTACTGCAGCACCACCACCGCAGTAACTTAAATAATATTTTTAATTTATTTTAATCTGTTATTCTGTACACTGTTACTGTAACACAGACTAACGTGCTAAGTGAGAGTTGTAATAATCAGAATGGGTAGAATAGTGATCCAATAGGTGTTCATCTCCTATTTAATTAAAAAATAAAACAGTGGAATTGTTGAAGGTTTGAACCAAGTCACTATCCAGCCATGACCATATATGTAGACCCCTACTATGAATTAAGATGGTGGTCATTATGACTGTTGTATTGTAAGTAACACATTGGTTGCTAGGAAATGCAAATGTGTTAGTTATTAAAATGGCCATATATAACATTCAATAACATTTTTTTAAAATATACTCTTGCAGTTTGGCCTGTCACAACACCTAAAGATATGGAAACTCAAATATTTTTTCAGATACAGGTCAGGGTAAAAAGTGGTTGGAACACTACTATTTGCAAATAGTGTTTCACTAATTATATATCTAATTCAGAGATCTCTTGCCATACATATTTGTCAATAACAGAGTGACTTTTAATCCTGTATCACTGTGTAGCTGTAATTAGAATAATGTGATGGGCAATGACATGCAGTAACTGTATGAAAGATGGAGCTTTGAACAGTGATAAGTACGTGTTGTAACAATTAATATCCATGGGATGATACAATTATCAGGTAAAAAACCCACTATTCTAGTGACGGGGATGTATGCTTTTATTCTGAAGTTATTACAAAATACATATGATTGTATTTAAAACCGATTATTGGTATATTCTGAGAGGTTTTAAAGGTGTTTTGTGTAACACTGCTATCTTTCTTTCTTATATATGCTTATTAACGACTGGGTTAATTTTTTGTAACAGATTATACATCATTTCTTAAGGGCTGTCTTGGGATTCAGGTTTGGTTTCAGTTTTTTATCAGGAAAACTTCTCGTGGGTATCAGAGGCATTGTCTTTGACCTGTGAGTTCTCACTGACAATAATTCTGTAGTCTTTCTCCAATGCTGCTGCACCACTGTGTTTTGATTTACTTTTTCATTTTTACCTTTCTTTTGTATGCTTAGCTGTATTTTGTCCTAATACTTAGTGACTGACCCAGTTATGCATGACTTTAACCAGTCTATGTCTTAACAAGTGGCGCAGCAAACTGACAGCATCTAGCAAATAATCACTCTCCAGATCATGCAGGATACCAAACAGAAACAGTACAAGATTACAAATACTGGAAATGTGATGGTAACATTACTTAACTTATACCAAATTTATTTACTGCATAGTTAACTATAAAGTGATCTTTACATTATTTAATTTGAAACTAGTTAACAACTGATACTAGGGTTTTGCTTGAACTACACTAAGTAAGAAGCATCAATCCCTTTTCATTTATGGGATCTGCCGTAATAATGGTTTCTACAACTAAATGTTTTATATCATTGTGTACTAAAATTACTAAAATTATCATCTAAGTATTTTAGTTTTCACTATGTGCTGCTATATAGTGATAACTGGGTCGATACATCTGTTTTTTTTTAATATTTTCTTAAATTAACATCATAAATGGCTTTGCTAATCTGGACTAGACTTTTATGCTCTCTTCATAAATAGGTACTGATTCTTAAATTGTTTGTGATTCACTGTTTTTGAGTCACTCAAAAATGTGTATTTTATTGGCATTTTGTACTTTCTTCAGTATAAGAAACTTATATAAGATATTCTATGAAATGAAAACACGTTTTGGGCTACTGAAGCTAATAACTTGATTTACAGTTAAATGGTTTGTATGCTGGGACTTTCAGTGTTGCTTGAGTTGATGGCAGTAGTGAGCTAAGCCTTTCCAAGAAGAAGCAATTGCAATGTAGCAAGAATTCAGCTATATACATTTCCTATTTGGTCTTCTGTTTGTTGATCTGGATCAGCAAAATGTGAAGTTTCCTGGCTAATTGTTTATGAAAGCAGTTTTGCAGCTGAATCTGGAAAGCTCAGCCAGACAGCAGCCTGGACATTATTCCTCATTAAAATATCACAACATCTTCCAAGGATTTAACAGGCATGATCAACTGCAGTGATTCAGTAGGCTTCTGGGCTGACCTGAAGTCTAAAATGGATGCTAAACTCCTGAAACAGGTATAGCTAGAAAAATGTGCTTGTTTAACTAATGTGGTCTCCAGCAAATACTGATACATGCAAGAGCTTCAACAGGCCTGGTATATCTATAGAAATTATTAATGAAGGGCTATGAGTGCTCTGATTATCAATAAAAAAGATCTCTGCACAGAACTATCTAGTTACCATAAAGAAAGAGCAAAGGACCCTAGTTCCCTGGCCTCTGCTATGGATATTTTCCACTCGGAACGGACTGTGCTGAAGTTCAAGCTGGAGGGAGCTTACATGGCTTGGAAAAATCCTGCACTGGTTCCAAGCATGTGACTTTTTGATTACGTTCATTACATTCAGGGAGAATGTAATTATTTATTGACGTTTGTTTAATGGAAAAGTCTGACTAGATAATTTTATCAGTTTTCAGCAGAGGCCCAGGAAGGAAAGCTCCATAAATAAAAAAAAAAAAAAAAAAGAAAATGCATATATATATATATATATATATATATATATATATATATATATATATATATATAAAATAAATGTACCTGGGTGATTAGTAAAGAAACACGCAACAGTCAGTTAGAGATTTGAGTGCTTTCATTCACATGTTTATTTAATCGAACTTCATCAGAAACCTAAGTAAGAATTGTCCAACCAGGTATTAAGTAGGGTGTAATAGTGTGATGTTTGTGTGCATCATAGGGCAGGACCAATTATTTGCACCATTTCAAAATACATTTAATGTTCAGATTCCCATTGAGTCCTGGGGGCATGTCAGTCCTGAGGGCTATCTGCCATTTCAATTCCCTGACTTCCAGGAGAGTGCTGGAGTCTGCTTGGAATGTCTGGACCTCTTCCAGGATGCTGAATTTGAAAGTTGGGGGTGTTTTGCATACTTTAGCATGTCTAGCTAAGGCATTGGAGCCATCTGTGTGGCGGATGGATTGATGGTGCTCTTTTATTCTGTCACTTAACCTATGGGTGGTCATCCCTACATAGAATGATTCACAATGATAGCATTTACTTAGGTACACTACATTAGTGGAGTTACAGTCGTATTTGCCTTGTGCTCTAATTGGTAGCCACCTGTGGGCAACTAACTGGGTCTGCTCTTCATTGATGTACTGGCAGCAAATGCAGCTTCTGCATGGGTAGATACCTAGTGGGGTGGGGGGCGTGTAAGGGAGCACTTTAGTGTTACTTTCGAACTTCCTCTTTAGTGAGTGAGTTCTCTTGTAACAGAAGTTAGGTTTGTCCCCTAGGGCTTTGTCAAGTTCTGGGATGCATCGAATGATGTCCCAGTTGCTCAGAATGGCCTTTTTTATGGCATCAGCCTCACTTGAGAGGGGTATGGGGAATTGAGGTTGCTGATTTTCTTTTTTGTTTGTTTTTTGCTGGAACCCGTATTTTAAAATGGGTCGATGACGTGTATGCCTATGTTCAGTCACCTCTTCTATTGCTCTGTCTATTACTTCGGTAGGGTACTCCTTGTCAGAAAATATCTTTTTTAGGATTTCACTCTCTCTTTTGAATTGTTCTTCATCACTGACTAGTCCACACATGCACACAGGTAAAAAGTGACATCTTATTACAATATACTTACAATACTATAAATACATAGATCGATACAAATATTAATACTCACATGAAATATACAATAATAATAACAATTCAAGTATACCATCATTAAAGCAAGATCAATAAAAGGTCATGTAGCACTGAAATGTGTTGACATATTAAGTGCGAGAGTTTATTACTCACTCATAAAGCAAATGTTAGAGTGGAAAAATTCAAACCCCGTATAAAGGAGGAGGCAAGAAAGAGGAGTAAGAGTGAGAAAAAGTAGTTGTTAGAGGTAATAAGTGGGGTATATATGGGAGGCAGGAGAAATGAGTAAAAGGAAGATAATGGTTAAAGGAAATGAGTAAGAAATAAAAACAAGGAAAAGGAGAGATCTGAAGCAGAGGAGAAGGAGCTAAAGTTTCAGCCAGGAGTCCGGGAGGAATTCTTTTAGTTGCAGCAGCTTAAATAAATGAATGTTATATATTGCCCAGATTAGTGCAGGAAACTTATTCCAGACTTTGCTACACAGGAGTGAGTACAGACTTTAACCACAGTTTTTGTAAGGCTTATAGATGTCAAGCAGATTTTTGTCAGAAGATCACAGGTAATGACTTGAGAGGTAGTTGGAATTAAGTTGAATTTTGTGTGTTAAGATTCTTTCTGTTTAATTTGCAAGTAGGTCAAGGGATAGAACTATGATGACCTGCAGTTCTATGTTAATACTGATTTTGTGGCTCTAATTGTGAGGCAAAAGTGGACACTTGAAACAAAGTGTTCAGGAAGGCACTTTTATCTGCAAAACCATTAAGGTCCTGCAATCTCTGTACTTTGGTTGTCAGCCAGCTTTTTTAAAGACAACTCCTATAAAAGAAATCTGAACAGCACAATTCTTGGTGGCTAAAAAAAGACTGATCGAGGCTGACCATCAGGACTGCAGGGTACTGCTATAGCACTTCTCTGTGGCTCACTCTTTGGGGCTTAAGAGAACCTGTTTGATTTATTTTGTTGATGTGTGGTTTATTTTGTTGATGTGTGTTTGATTTATTTTGTTGATGTGTGTTCTTCGATTGCAGTTATATTTTGAGCAACATGCTAAGCAGGCCAGTCTTGTTCTGTTGACTGTCTTGGTATTAGTCCAGACAGTTGTAAATGTTATAGGCTGTATGAACCACAACATTTTGGAGAGCTGTTCAGGAAAAAAAAATATTCTAAGCCTAATACGATGAGTATGCCTGCCTGGCTACATCCTTGTTACCAAGCAGTTTCCATACTTGGAAGAAACGTTGATGTATCAGGCACCTACAAATCACTGCTGAACATTTGAGAGACCTTCCTGTTAGAGTACCTGTGTTCTCTAACCTTCCACCTTGAGGCAACTTAACCTTAACTGGAAGTGGTTTGATAAAATTATAGGCCAAGTTTCCATAACATATGCTTTTGCGGCACCTCCTAGAACATGAAAAAATGTTACAGCTTCTCTAGTACAGGCTGGAGTGTAGGAAATTTGCTCGGCAATACATTTTTTCTTTTTAAAATTTGTTTGCCCTACATTTCCTGGCCATCAAACCCTTTCTTGACCTTCTGACTCACTTATTTCCCTCTCTAGCCATACTACCACCTGGAACAAGAGTTTTGCTGAGGTAAGCTGTCAGGTTTGTAGCGACCCCTAACCGGGAAAAGCCGAAAGACACAAACAAACTAGAAATTGCTTGAAGCAACCTACTCTTGTTAATAGATGATCAACTTTGGTCAGTATGAATTTACATACAGTTGTAGGCACTGAGGCCCTGTTGGGGAGGGGGCCATAACTTTAGATAGCAATGAATTGCTTGAGATTCCATTCTCAACCATTTGGCTGAACTTACTGCAATCATTGGCAGGTCCCTTAGGGGAATTCTGGATAGCCTGGTGGACTTAGAATATGAGTGTTGAGGAACTAGGTGCAGTGTACAGAAGGGACTTGCAATGTGAAAGGGTGAGACAGTCACAGAGGACACAGCAATCTTGACATGATTTGTACAATATGGCTGTCTCTTGCATTGCTCCTCTGGTTTCTCATTACACAGCAAAGTCTGATCACAAACATGTCATCATCTCCTTTAAAATCTCAAAAGTCTGTATAGCAAGGTCTACAAACATGACAACCTCTATTTGATGAAATATAAACAAATTAATTATGACTGCATCACCTCTGACCTTGATATAACAAAGTTTCATTAAAAAATTCTACACACACATTTATAGCAATGTATAGAGCTAGCAGAACTTACCAGAACCAAGTATTGCAGGAAATACAAAACTAAAATACCCTGGTGGTCTACCATATTAAATAAATAAACAATACAACAAAAGCAAGAAATTCCTTCATTATATAGCAGATCCAAAACATCTATTCTAACAGAAATTATAAAAAGCATTAAAAAAATGAAAAAAACACTATCAGGTCCACTAAAGGAGTTTATAAATGTTATCTGACCTCTCAAATCACAGATAATTATAAACCATTCTTTAGCTATGTTAGAAACTAAGAAATAACCTACACATTGCTTTGAACTTATTCAGAATGACCCCTTCCTACTCTGTCCCAACAGACATTGCCAACATTCTTGCAAATAAATTTAGTGCCAACTTTGCCACAAGTACTTCTATCCAAAGCCCTGAAATACCAGATTCCCTTATTCCTCCAATTATCTCTAAGATGATTTATTGAAAGTACTAACCAAGATCAAATTCCTTCATCCATAGGACCTGACAATATATATGGTTGATTAATTAATACTGTTAAATATACTCTTGCAAACACACTCCTTAAACTGTTTAACCTAAGTTTAGCAACTGTTTTGCCCCTGACGAGTGGTGCACTGTAGTGGTGATGCCCCCCCCCCCTAAGGTTGGTTTACAACAGACCCAGATAATTAAAGACCTATCAGCTTACAAGCCTTATCTAGAAACCATGGAATGCATAACTGACTTCATAAACTACAATACCAAAAATGTATTAGATTTGACCCCAACAGTTGCTTTGTGAAGTATAAATCCTGTCTGCTGAATTGAGAGAACTCCTTTGAAATGGTTACAGAGACTGAAAAGCAGTGGCCATGTGGTACACGTTGCATATCCTGACCCGGGCAAGGCCTTCAACACTATTCCTCATGCAGGCATCTTACAGAATCTAAATACTTTAAAAAAAATCTAACCAGCTGTACTAAGATGGATAAGCAAACTATCTGAAAAACATAGCCCACACAGTGCAAGTTGCAGGTGCCTCATCAAAAAGAAAGTACAGTTGTGTAAAACCTTACCATAATGGTAGATGTCTTTCTCTTCACTGTTGCAGTATTCATTACATTAGGGATCCCCTGCCAAGGGCGTCCCAATGTCCTGCCAGTATACAAAAGTTTTTAAGTTGCTTTAAGGTACGCTGTACATCATACATATGGTCTTTCCATAGCATAGGGCATAAAGGTAACATCCGGATGTTCCATCCTCAAAACTGAGAGCCTCAGTAGGAACACTAGTCCAAGGAAAATAAAATAAAAGGTAATCAGTACATCCAGAAGACAAATGGACTGGGGGTGGAGGGAGGGAGTGAATACTGCAACAATGAAAAGAAAGGCATCTACCATTATGGTAAGGTTTTACACAACTGTTCTATGTCCTTCCATATCACTGTTGCAGTATTCATTACATTATTTTATTTATTTATTTATTTAACATTTGTTGACCGGGAAAGTCAGACTAGATTCCACAGATCCTGTTTTCAGCAGAGGCCTGGGGAGAAATGCTCCAGAAGCATGTCTTTAGAATTTAGAATTAGGGAGAGTGCCAAAGCTCAGGAAGAAACTTGTGAGAAGGAAGGACTAGCAGTCTTCTAGGAAGCCATGAAGGATGGCCCTAGCAAAACCAGCTCTAGCCCTGGAGATTCCATCCAACTTGTAGTGCTTGGTAAATGTATGCACAGAAGTCCAAGTAGCTCCCTCAAGAATAGAGTTAGTATCCAAACCCTTGAAAAGCACCAGAAGAAGCCACAGTTCTAGTAGAATGAGCCTTTATAGAACAAGGAAGGCTCTTACCATGAAAAGAATAACAGAAATTAATAGCTTTTGAGATTCAAAAAGTTTGCTTGGATACAGCTAATCCCAAGGATCTGGGATGAAAGGAAACAAAGAGCTGATCAGATTTCCTAATAGTCTTAACCTTATGCAAATAAAATTTGAGTTGTCTATGTACATCCAAGTGGTGGAGCACCTTCCCATTGGCAGACTGCGGAGAAGAGGAAAAAAGTGGGAAAATGAACAGACTGATTAAGGGACAAATTCATTGACCACCTTGGGCGTAAAAGAAGGATTAGTACACACAAGGACACCCTTTCGTTATGAAACAAAAAAAAGAGGACAAGTCATAAGGGCTTAAAGCTCAGATACCCACCTGGCAGAGGTAAGGGCTAACAAAAGAAGACTCTTCCAAGAGCATTACTGCAAAGAAGCTGAAGCTGCAGGCTGAAAAGCAGCTCAGAGTCAATCTTTCCAAAACAAAATTAAGATCCCAGGGAGGAGGAACAGGCTTCCTGGGAGGCCTAATATAAAGGATGCATTTTTGGAATTGTTTAGCCTCAAATCTAGAAGCTAAAGGGGCGGGGGATAAAAGCAGACAAGCAGAGATGGCCGATAAGTGGGTCTTAACAGAAGAAAAAGTCAACTCAGCATTGAGCAATTCACATACGTAAGACAGAACCAAAGGAACATCCACAGAAAGTGGATCCAGGTTACGAGAAAAGCATGAAACAGCAAACCTCTTTGGATAAGTACGATTTCCTAGTACTGGGTTTCCTGCCCACCTGCAGGACCATAACATGTCCTCAGAAAAAAGGTGTTTTATGTGGAATCAAAATCCTATCACCCACAGTGTCAGTTGAAGAGTGGACAGGTGGGGATAGATAAGAGATCCCTTGTCTAGTGTCAGAAAGTCCACCATGTCAGGCAATTTGTGATAATTGCCCATGGCTAAATGCAGAAGAAGAGGGAACCAATGCTGTTTCAGGCAAAACGGAGTCAACAACAAGACTTTGGGAGTGTCCTGTTGAATTTTGAACAGGAATTTTGGAATGAGGGGAAGGGGAGGGAAAGCATGAAGAAACATCGCCTTCCAAGATAAAGAGAGAGAGTCCACCTTCCATAAAGAGGGGACCAGGGACTCTGGCACACAACAGAGGAAGTTGTCTGTTCTGAGGGAAAGCAAACAGATCTATTTGAGAAGTACCCCACTGGTGGACAATGTCCAGAAACACATCCTTGTGAAGCATCCATTCATGGGTCCGGGTTAAGGACCTGCTCAGATTTTCTTCCACAATGTTTTGACCTGAGGGAATGTAAACTGCCTGAAGAGTCACTTGATACTTGACAGCAAGATCCCAAACTAGGAATGCCAACCAGCAAAGAAGATAAGATCTTGTTGCCCCATTTGTTTACATACTACATTACTGTGGTATTGTCTGTAAATACCTTGAGAGGTCTTGAGGAGAAAAGAGAATGAAAAGTCTGAAGTGTCAGCAGAAGAGCTCTCATCTCTTTGACACTGATGTGCTCTTTCTGTTGAAGAGGAGACCACACGCCTTGCACCTTTAGGGATCCGAAAGCTGCTCCCCATCCCACATCTGAAGTGTCTGTGAACAATTCCTGAGAAGGAAGAGGGGGATGAAAAGGGAGCCCTGGATTTAGAGACAACTGCCAGATCCACCAGTGAAGTTCCTTCCTGAGACAAGGTAGAAGAGGAACTACAAATTCTAGAGGACGCACCATGCTGAAGCCAAACTGACTTCAGAAACCACTGAAACCTACTCATGTGGAGTTTGGCCACAGGGATGGTGGATGCCATGAATCCCAGAACTCTCAGAAACTCCCTGGCTGTAACTAAGGCTAGAGGAAGCAGAGTTTGAAAAAAGGAAATGAGTGTCAACTCCTTGGGAGGTGGCAGGGGTGCCAGCATAGGCACTGCCCAAATCCTGTACCCCAGAAAAACATGGTCCAGAGAATGAGTCAGAAAAGACTTCTTGAAGTTTACTGTAAACCCCAGACTTTGCAGAAGGGAAATGGCAAAATGAAGATTTTGCAATAGGATCTCTTGACAGGATACCTGAAACAGAAGGTTGCCCAAGTTGAGAAATACTTGGATCTCCTGAATCTGCAAAAAGCAATCACAGGAGTGAGGCATTTGGTGAATACCCATGGGGCAGTAGAAAGGCCAAAGGTCAAAGCAAAGAACTGAAAATACCAGGAAGTAACAGAGAAATATAAAAACTTCCTGAAAAGGGGATGGATCAGGATATGGAGATAAGAATCCTTGAGATCCAGAGACACCATACAAGCCCAAGGAAGCAAAAGAGGGAACAAAGTCTGAAGAGACAACATTCAAAAGGTGGGCACCTTCAGAAAAGTGTTTAGATGAGAGAGGTCTAAAATTGGTCTCCAGGTTCCCTCTTTTTGGGGTAAAAGAAACATCCTGGTGATAAACCCCCCTCCCTTTTGGACACAGGTACATTTTGAATAGTATCCAGAGTCAAAAGGTCCCAAAGCACCTCTGGAAAGAAGGAGAGTTGTTCCTGAGGGGGCTGAGGAATACCCATAAAAGGGATTTTCAAACCATGAAATACACTTGATGAATAATGGACAGGATCCAGGAATCCTGAGTAATCTTTAGCCAAAGAGGAAGCGAAAGAGAAAGGCAAAGAGAAAGAGGAAAGTGGCTGGAAAGAATAGGATAGTCAGACAGCACCTGGTTTATCTGAGAAAGGAAACTTCTGAGGCACAGATGTCTGAGTAGCCTTAGCAAGAGGTGCCCGCTTGCCACCCTTTTTGCCCTTAGGAGGAGGGTGAGATTACCCTCAAACAAAGGCTGGCTCATTGGGGTAGTTTCACTGAAATTTAAGCACAGGAAAAACAAACGCATGTTTAAGTTCCTGTAAAGCCTTACCCTTATCCTGAAGGGACTTAAACATAGCAGCAGCAACTTCTCCAAACAAGTGTTTTGTTTGAATCTTCTTTGTTTGGATTTTCTGATTTTTGTGCACATTGGTGCATATGTACAGAGGCACTTAATTCTCTGACTACTCTGCTGTGTTTTCTGGAATATTTTAGAAGACTAAAATTCATACTGAAAATGACGCTGACATCTAGGAACAAAGCCCAAGCTATAAACCAATTTGGTCTTCCTGTCCCAACTTACAGTTTTGGGGTGACTAACTGGCTGCAAAGGGTGTTGGTTCAGTTGGATAGGGAAACAAAGATGCTTTATGCTTATCAAATGATGTATAGAAATCAGTGTATACCAAGACTACATATTCCCCATTCTTAAGGGGTATGGGCCTCCTCAAAATTGATTACATGTATAGATCTGCAATTGTTGGACTGCATACATATCTAGGACTTCGCAAGACCCAAACATAGTGAATGTTTTAAAACATGAGGAGAATAAGTCTAAGATGACTTCCCTGCATAGTTTAGCAGAAGCATATTGGTGTCAAGTGGAATAAAAATCAAACCAGAAGTAGATAAAAATCAGGCAGCAACTGAATTTGCCAAAAAACAAAAGAAAGAATATGAGGTGAAGGATCAGATAAGATGGCAAGAAATGTAGAAAATGCATAAATATAATTGCAAACATAGAAAACTCCTGGAAGAACCTCATGTTGATCAGGATGAAACGCAGGAATATTTAAGGAGAGATTAATTCAAAACAAAAGAAGAAAGGTTAATACTGGAGGGTCAAGATAGTGGGCTATGTACATGTTGGTTTACAGTGGGAGAAAGAGACAAATGTATGTTTAGTAAAACAGAATTGGAAACAGTTGCACACTTTGTTGCTGGCTGTGACATACTAATGGCAGAAGGACTGTATACTGAAAAGCTAATGTGGTAAGACTGTCTGGGGATTGTGCAAACATTATAATACTGAAGTAACTGAAAAACACTGGAAACATGAGCCCCAAAGCATCACAGAAAATTATGAGATCTATATTACATGGCATCACCTTACCGACAGTTCAAAAGACAGATGTGAGAAAACCAGATATCGTAGTCCATGAAAAGAAGACAAAAGTAGCATTGATCATTGAAATTGTTACATCCAGTGACTACATTGTCTTTAGTACTGAGAGAGACAAAGTCATAAAATAACCAGAGCAATGTGGAAGATAGATACCTAGACAGTTCCAATAGTAGTAGGAGCAACAGGTCTTACAAAAAAGAATCTACAGTCATATTTAGATATGTTACCAAAACATGTAACTTCGTACGACTTGCAGGAGGAGTCATTACTAGGCACACTGCAAGTGTTGTGAAGAGCACTTCTGACTAATATCAAAGACTGAAACAATACTAATTTTGTGAACTTTAATCATACTTTGACTTAGGAATGGAGTCCATTCCCATCATGGCATTAGAAACCCAAAAGATTTGGAGAAATTAAAAATAGAAAGGATATAATTGTAGGACTTCAGGAGAGGTATATTTGGCATTCTGTGATTTCTGCCACTCCTTTTATTTTGGTAAGAAGGAACATTCCCTCAATAAATGCATATACAAGCATCTTTCTGAGACACAGAAGAAGGAGGACACTAATGCTTTGTATCGGCAAAAAATAGTTTGTGAAGCAAATAAAACGCTTTACTTTTTTGTTTTGGAACAGGTCGTTAAAACACCAAGGGGTGGCCCCTGGGAATATACCCTGGAATACAGAAAGCTTCTATGGGAAATTAGGCTGGATGCTAGTGAAAAACCGGGATGAAATGAAACTGTATCACTAGCAAGTTTATTAAAATTGAGGGTAGCTAAATTATAATACAAAAATGCAAAAGGTGGAATAATGGATTTTATATATTACTCAATGTATTTCATGTTTTAACCATAAAATATTTAATATTTTAGTTTATCTAATGTATTTTAACAGTTTTACATTATGATAACATTACGAACATGCCTTTTTTTTTATATATACATTTTAGGTATGAAAGTAGTTTTTAATTGGGACTGTTTCTTTAAATAACAATTAGGTAGTTAATTGATATAATTTTAATGTGTTCTTTTTGTTCATTCAAAGTTGTGAATGAGTTTCAATTATAAATTGCTTGGTGGCATTATACCTTTAGCTCTGATGAAGTCCCAAAGAACAGGGAAAAAAGCGCTCAACTTACAATAATAAAAACTTTTATTATCTATATTTTCTCTGGTTTGCTCTTTACAGCCAATTTCTTTTGGTTGAATCATCTCACAGCACTGCTTGTCATTCCTTTCCATTGATTAGAATATCCTTGCTTAACTTTAACGTCCACCCATCATTTAAAAAGCCCTTTAGGCAGATTCTCTCCTATATATGAATGTTGTGAGGTTTGTGCTCCCTGACCTCGTAATGTTTAAATTTATGTAATGCTGTGACTTGACTTGAATGTCAAGTCAACTAGAACAATGCCCCCTTGGACGGCATTTTTTTCCCATTTTCTTTGTAGTAGGTGCATTTTACTATTTAGTTATTGTTTAGAGAAATGAGTCATTGCTCTAAAAAATAAACAAACAAGGGAAAGAGCGCTCCTACATGAAAGGCACCCTTGGCGATTGCCTGGTTTACCTATGCATAAGGCCATCTCTGTTTATAACTATACAAGTGTAAATATTTTAGTTAATGGATAGTAAATCAGGCTATAGAATTGCTTCACCAAATTAATAATTGCACTCCCATAAACAGCATTTACTTCAACATCAGTGGCACTCTGGGAGCATGAACATCCACACAAAGACAGACGCACTCCGACACATCCATTTAGTCAATTTCATGCCCCTAAAGAGACACACACACTGCTTTGCTATACTTACCTATAATTGTGCTATGAGCTGCAACCACATCCATAGAAGTGAATGTCATCAAAAGATGGCATTCACTTCTTCCTCCTACAGAAAAAATTAACTCAAAAGCATGGTATTCATTCACTTCTGAGGAAAAACACATGACTAATTAGCATTAGCCAATCCCCTGGACTGCCACATTATTTATTTTATTTATTTATTATTTTACATTTGTTAACCGGGATAGCCCGACTGGATATATGTCCATTTTCAGCAGAGGCCCGGGGAGAAAAGCTCCAACAATAACAAACAAGAAAAAGACAATATACTAAAAGACAATGTACAAAAAACAAAACAAATTTTTTTTTTTTTTTTTTAGCAAGGAGTCAAGAGTTATCATGAGGAGTAGTGACAAAATAATCATAAGATAACATCAAGTGAGGTTGGAAAAAGTAGCAGTTGCTAAGGGTGATCCTTGTGGATAGACCATGGATTAGCCAGGTTTGGTAGAGTAGCAGGTCCATTTTGACCCCAGGTATTGCTTGAACTTGGCTTTGAAATGATTTACAGAAGAAAGTGAGGTAATCTCAGGGGGTAGATGGTTCCAAGACCAACCTAGAGAGTTAGAAAGGAGAGAGTCACTGGCTAGGTTATTAGTTTTGTAAGTCTGGATGAGGACTCTGTTAGAGGAACGCAGTGGTCGTGAGTTGTGATACAGGGTGACTAGGTTTTGAGTGCAGGGGTGTTTTCAGGGTTGTATATGATTTTGTGGGCCAAAATCAGTTGGTTGTAGAGCAGTAGACTAGGTAGTTCGAGCCAACCTAGCTGGGTTAGGTTGATGCAGTGATGTGTCCTAAAGGGGAGCCCAGTGGCAAATCTGGCTATGTGATTATAACTGGTAGTGATCTTATTTAGAATTGTCTTGTTGTTGTTTAGAAGAAGAGGGGATGCGTATAGGAGAGTAGAGAGAAGGTGAGATCGAGCAATGGCTACCTTGGCTGGGGGTGTCAGAAAGTTTTTTATTCTATACAGGGATCCTAGTTTTTTATTGATGGTTTTGATCAATTGGTTAACGTGTAGGTCAAATTTTAAGTTGTTGTCAATAATGACCCCTAGAAGTTTAGTAGATGGGTCAGGTGAGATGATTGTGCCATCCTTAGATTTAACTGTAATGTTTATGGGGCAGGACTTTTGTGTTGGTAGGAATATTAGCATTTTAGTCTTTTTGGGATTTAATATCAAGCGGCGGTTGGAGAGCCAGTTTTCCATTGTGTTAAAGGTAGTCTGGGTAATTAGATGTAACTCTGAAGAGGATGTAGCAGAGCAAATAAGTGTAGAGTCATCTGCATATTGGATGCAGTTAACTTTAGGTATGACAGTGTGCAAATCGTTGATAAAAATGGAGAATAGTAGTGGGCCTAATATAGAGCCTTGTGGAACACCCAGGGTATTAGGTAACAGAGTGGAAAGTTTATTTTGCCAAATTACGGCCTGTTGTCTACCACTTAGGTAGGAAACAAACCATTGTAGTGCTTTTAGATCTAGACAGAGTGATTGTAGGGTGTGGATTAATAGTTCATGATCCACCATATCAAAAGCTTTGGACAGGTCCAGGAATAGATCTGAAGAGATATGGTTATTGTTACGATAATAGTTTATGCTATTTGAGAAGACTAAGAGGGCTGTAGTGGTACTATGGTGGGGTCTGAAGCCATGCTGTGTATCTGCCAGGAGATGGTTGTTTATTAGGTGGTACATGAATTGTTTTTGAATACATTTCTCCATAAATTTAGCTAGAGGAGAGAGTATGGCTATGGGCCTGTAGTTAGAGAGTTCAGTAGAACTACCCCCTTTATGGAGAAGAATGATGTAGGATATCTTCCAGATATTAGGAATTTTAGCTTCTTTTAAGGTGCGGTTGATAAGTAATGAGACTGGATAGGCAATGGCATCAGCTGACTTTTGTAGGTATTCAGCTGGAAGTTGGTCAGCTGAGAGGGTGGTAGGTTTAAGTTTTCTAAGTAAGGTGTGGATAAGTGATGTTGCAATTGGTTGGAAGCTAAGTAGTGGTAAATTTTTTGGGGTGGAATTATCTGGGCTGTGGGGACTGAGGGGCAGCGTACTGGCTAGGACATGGATAGTCTTGGTAAAAAAATGATTAAAACTGTCTGAAACTGCTTCTGGGGGTTTGTCGGTGAGGGCGGCTGGTACAGGGGTAGCAGTTTTGCTAGGGTGTAAAAGATTATTTAGCCCTGCCCAGAACTTTTGAGGGTTATGTTGATTAGAAGTTTGTAATTTGCTGTAGTATTGTTTTTTGTCACGTAGTATTAGCTTTTTAGTTGCATTCCTAAGTTGCCTGTATTCAGTTTGATCCTGAGGGAGTTTGGTAGTTCGTCATAAAGCCCAAGCATTGTCTCTAAGTTTAACTTTGAGCCTAGTCTCTTTTGAGAGCCATGGTGTGGCTTTTGCCTTGGTTTTCTTAGAGTGGATGGGAGCATGAAAGTCAAGGATCTCAATTAATTTTTTGTTGAAGTAGGAGACTGCTTCTTCTAGGGGGAGATGTTTTAGTATATTCCAATTACAAGAGTGAAGTTCTTGTTGAAATTTGGTTAGGTCGAAGTTTTTTTTATTGTCGAAGTAGGGGTTGTTTTGGATTGCCTGCTTTATGTTTGATTATATATGTAAGGTAGTGATCACTTACAGTATTAGGGAGGGTACCAAATGTATACTGGCTAGGGTGATTATTAATGAGTACCCAATCGAGTATACTTTCTTTCTGGTTAGGTTTACCTATTCTAGTTGGAGTATTAATAACTTGCTTGAAAGAATGTAAGTTAACATGAGAGGTAGGAGATTCTGAGGAACATGTATTCCAATCTATATTAAAGTCACCGAGCAGTAAGGTTTCTTGAGGGTAGTGATTAGATATCCAGTGGAGGGTATTTTCTAGTGTGGCTATATTATTACCTGGGGGAATGTACGTGCAGATTATATAGATACATTTGCTGTTATTAAGCTTCAGTTTGGTAGCTAAGATTTCTGAATTATTCATCTGAGGTGGTTGTATAACATCTGTACTTACAATCATGTCAGATTTAGAGAGTACTGCCACCCCACCCCCTTTTCTGGAGGCCCGGTCCAACCTGTGTATGTTATACCCAGGGAGAAGTATTTCATTATCAGTAGTTGTGGGTTTTAACCAGGTCTCAGAGAAACAAGGGCTGCCTGAGGCAGGACAAGCCATATGTCAGGACTGCAGTTGCATTCTTGAAGGACATCAATAAGGAGAGCATGGAGTTCATGCAGTTTGTTATTGATGCTTCTGATATTGAGATGACAGGTAAGAAGAGAGTTGGGTGGATGGAGTGTTGTAGGGTTTTGGCTCAAGTTATAGGTAGGGGGAGAGTATTTATTTATGTTGGTAGGGCCCGGGTTAGGGTGTATATCTCCAGCAAGTAACAGACTAAGTCTTAGCTTAGAGATAAATTTCATGAATTTATTTACTATTTTACAGTAGTGTTTCAGTCTAAGGCTAATTTTACTGGTGTTAGTGTGTTGGGAGTAGGAACATAGCATAAGAGTTGTCTTTGTACTGCTGATGTGAAAGAAGTTAGTATGTTTAGTTTCTAGGGTGTTGGTATGAGCATTTGATACATGGAATCCTAGAAGAGGTTGGGATTCATATAGGGTTAAGAGGTATGCTTCTACCCCGGTGGGATTGGTCTCTTTTCACTGGAAAGGGAAAACAGTAGTGGGAGAGCAGTATCTTACCAGAAAGGCTTACCACAGTACAGAAACCTATGGGTTTAAGTCTTATTCCTCATGATCAGCCTGTCTGAATACCAAGAATGATCAATAACTTTATAGGATCTTGTATCTACGGATAAGTTATCAGTATAATACTGTATCTTGTTTGGTTCATTGTGCTGTTATTTTTGAAAAAACAGTGTTACAGTTTTAATGCTCTCAGGTTGAAAACTATGCAAAGATGTTATGGTTTTATTCATATTCACTAAAAGTGCATAACCAAAATGTCTCTGATGTACTGAGGACAGATGTAATATTTACTGCCCACCAGCCATGACTTTTCCTTACCACATACTATCGAAACTATAATGTGACTATCAGCTATGCCTACTACTATTAGTACACATACTCCTCTACAAAAATATAACAAAACTAAAACCCAATAAAATGTAGCATTTCAGAACATACACGTTTTCAGTATGTAGTAAGTAGGGGCAGACCAATTTACTTAAAAAAGACACAGTCATAGCCGGCTTTAGGCACTGAGTCCTGTGGTCACTGGGGGGCCCCCTAACCACAGCAAGTTATTTTGATATACTGTAACATGACTGTCAAACAAAGTGGGTAGATGAGTAATAATAACTATTATTTATATCTCCTTTAAAATTCAAAATATTTCTGTTTATAGTAACAGTGTTTCACCAAGTAACAGGCTTCAAAATTCCATAACATTTTTTACCACTGGCATTTTCCAATTGGCTTAGTTAAATCCTACTGATGGACATTCTCTCCACTAAAACTAATAACACAGCCCAGTTTAGGTACCTGCAAAGCACATGACAGTATGTGTGTGTGTGTGTGTGTGGGGGGCTTAAATCATTCTTCACTGTGTGGGGGCCCCGCAAAGCTTCTGCTCACTGGGGAAAAGAAGAAGAAAACATATTAATTTTCTGATTATGCTCTTTAACCTGAACAGGGCTGTAATATAACCTGTTAGGATAAAGCTGAAAATGAGCAAGGTAAGGACCAGACAGATCAGTAGCTCAGAGTGACTGATCTCAGTGCATATCTTGGGTTTTAAGAACAGCTGATGCTTCCAGTTTTCAGGGATAGTTTTCTCTTTCAGAGAGTTTTATAAATACTAGCAAAACACCAGATGCCATTAACTCTCAACTTTTTTGCTCAGTAATTCTGAGCAAAGTAATAGTTACTCAAAATCAGAAACACGTAAGTGAATTAAACCCACTTTGCATCAACTTGCATGTTTTTGACATTAAGAGGTATAAAACTCTGATCACTGGATTTATTGACTATTTATAATCCTGAATGATTTACCAGGAAATCAAATTATTTACAAGGGACAGAACAAAATTATGAGGTAATATAATGGATGGTCTGTGAAATCAGGGACAGTGACAGGTATACATTACTCCTCAATAAGGTAAATAAAAGTGACTTAATCCTGCTTCTGTTTGACGACTGCTAAACAGTTACTGATCTAGTGTAGCAGTACCAGTGTTGTACAATGCATTATTTGCTAAAAAAAGTGTAAAACTACTACTGCTATGGCTTATGCACATGCACAAGCATGCATGAGTGCGTGTGTGTGCAACCAATAATACTGGGAGACATACATTACTCTTCTGAGTATCAGTAAAAAAAAAATGTAGTCAACAGGTACAGATATTTCAAACGTTAGGCATAAAATATATTACAAAATATTCAAACACTTAAATCTTCTAGAAGTTTGGTGATCTCCACTCCCCAGACTACAGAAATGGATTTTAACTTGGACTTAGTAGTGGCCTCTGCTCTCAATCGAACCCATTCTAAAACCAACCCTACTTTGATGTATGTCCACCAAAGGTGGTTGTATGTTTCGCATGGGCTGGGAATTGTGTAATCATTACTTCTTTAATGTTCATCACAGTCAAACCCTAGTGGTATGTACAGGAGGTCATTATAGCTTGTGTTTGGGATAGTGACAGTATGGTCATTGTTTCTTTTACTTTCCTCTCAAACCTCAGACGTATACAAGAAGGTTTACTATAGCTTATGTACAGGCAAAGTACTGCCTGGGAGCAACAAAGTGGAATACATTACTGTAATCATTTTTTTTACTTTCCTCACAATTACATATCAGTCACGTATATTGGTGGCTGCCATTGGGGGTAGGTGTATGTATATGTATGACAGCAGTAAATTGACATTCAGCCATTTGAACCTCTGACTTCATCCCAATCCAATACCAGAGGGAAGCACAGGCAATAGCTGTTTTTTGGGGGGATTAGGGAAGCAGGCAGTATTCCCAGATAGGATTTGTATACCCTTACAAGTGGCTCATTTATTGAAAGCTACTACTAGACATATTTGAACATTAATCTTGGGCACAATTTATGTTTTCCTTGAAAGAAAAAAAAAACAAGAGTGAAACTCTTTTCTTACTCATGAGTTTTGTTTAGGCCACTGTTGGATTAAAAAGTTGGGAAAATGCTCCAAAATGCATCTATAACCCTATGGCTTCTGGAGGGTCTGGCCTAATTGAGTTTACTGTGCAGTGTTGGTTAGGAAAGGTGTTTTTAAAGGATGCAAGGAAAACTAAAGCTGAACAACAACACTGAATTTCTTTCCTTAATCATGTTGTCTGTTCATTGGACGAAAAGAATAAAAAGACTGTAAAAAGAAAAAAAAATAAAATGCACTTCTGGACAGATAGAAAAGTTATGGATTCTTGAAAAGTTTAAGGAGTTAAGGCAAAATCTGAGAAAAAAAAAGAAAAAAAGTAAGGTGCATAGTATAGGAAGCCAAGATGTAGGAAAACAGAGGGAAACACTGGAGTGTGTGTGTGTTGGGGGATAAAAGAGTAGGCAGTGCCTAGGGTGATATTTCACCTAACTCCAAACATGCACACAGAGTCAGTGTAATGTATCATTGTTGCAGGTAAATGCCAGTAACTGTGAATATCCTTTTGTGAGATGGACCAACATAGTGTGGCACACAGGCCTGTCATAATGTAAGAGCACTGTAGCTACAGGGTCAGTCTGTGCATACTACCCTTAAATGTTTGTAGTGTCAATTAAAAGGTTGTTTGAGGGGTGGCAGTGACATGGTGATACTTAAGACTAGAAGTGCCTAGGGGTCCCCAAAAATGATAACACCGGCCCTACACACAGTATCCTTTTTATTTGCAGTTTTGGTAATACTGGTAGTTAAAGACAACTGGTTGTTCCTTAAGCTTACCATATAATTTATACAATAAATTAATGGAAGATTAAGAGCTGGGGGCAGCAATCCCTTCCAAGCAGTATTGTAATGCAGGTTACTGAAAAGAAACAGACACACTGTTGAAAATCTCTACCTCCAGCTGTGGCATAATTTATAGAAAATTTATGAAGGCGGGAGAAGAGTCAATAAAGGTAATACATGCTAAAAAAATCTTCCTGCTGCTGTGTGCAAACTAGCACACTGCAGTACAGTTCCAGGAAATAACTGAAATAGTCCACTTACTAGTGGCTTTGTAGATGTGACTGTAACCACCACGATGTCCAAGACTTAACTGGGCTACTAAACAGATCTAGACTATAACCTGTATAACATATTACCTGTTTATCTTAACTGAATTTGTAAAAGAAAAGTATCTGACATTGGTGGTCAACAAGTCGCCTTTTTCCATGAAGCATTGTCTGTATTTTGAGTATTTTTACAACAGCAAACTGCACCAAAATTCTTCTGTGAGCTTTGCTGATGAATGACAGATGTGCTGTTTACATAACCATTGTATAAGTGACTCACATTGTGTAATGCTGTAGTTGTATCTTGTCTTCCCTTATCAGGGATTGATATCACAGTATATGCAAAGGGAAAGGGGAGTCCTAAGTGAAATACTAGCTCTAGCAGAGTTTTTGAGTCTAGAACATGAACAGCTGTTAAAAAGGAAAATTAGAGAGGCATATTAAATATTGCATAATAGCTATAAGAATCAGAGGACGTTAGAAACGAATGGGAAAAAAGACTTGGAAAGCATTTTACAGAGGAACAATGGGAGGACTTATGTAAGGCTCCAAAGTATGCAACAAAGTCCAGAAGGTTTAGGATTTTTGCTTGGAAAAGTTAGCATATATTTTTATACCAAGCATAGACTTTAAAGAAATTTTCTTCAGGTAGACAGCAGATGCTGTAGGAGTGATGGGATCTACGAGTGGCAACCGGGAACACATTTTTTTGGTTTTATGACTGTCAGAAATATCGGGGGAGCAAATTGCTGTAACTAAGCAAATGATTCTTTTGAGCTGGGACACTGGATCTGAACTGCCTGGACATCATAAGGCAATTGGGAGCCATAAAGTAATTACTAGAAAATGGAAATTAAATCTAAACCAACTGTAAATGAAGTATTGAATATTGTTAGAGATAAAATAATTTTATTGCAATCTTTAGATAAGGGAAGGAGCAAATTACACAGAAATAAATGGAATTTGTGGGAACAATACATGCAAAATAGTATTTAGGAGGAGTAGTGAGGTTTAAAAAGAAGGCAAGAATTGTGTAATACATGTAATGTTGGAGTACCTTACAGTTGCTATAAAGAAAGAAAACATATGCAATGCATTATACATAAAACACGTTATTACAGTTTGGTTTCTTTTCTGTTAATCTATCTGTGCCTATGGCTTAAGTGATAATGTAATAAAGGTATTCTAAAACACTAGTAGTATCACAATTTTAAATATTTCAACACAGGTGATAATTCTTAAAGAACACCTGGAAGAAATTTGGCAGTTTGTCTTGCACACAGTGGACATTATGGTCAGAATCTGGCTTTGTCTTCAAAAATATCCACAGTTACAGGTAAACAAAGTACCATATCTGGTAGAAATGCTTACATATGACAAAACTGCAGTTATCAACTTTTCAGGACACTGCCTTTTTCACTAAATATATTGTAATTGTGATAATAATGTAAAGCAATGAGGGGACTCTTTTGTCGAGTTTACCTGTAGCCACCCAAATATGATTCATGCGGTCACACTTATACATTTGCCAAATCAGTATAACCCTGTGATTCATCTTTTTAATCAAATATCATTGCCTAATTCATTCAATATTTTCTCCTTAATGAAACTATCGTCTTTAATCTTATTAAATATTTTCTGTGGCATACATATATTTTACTTTGAAATAAGCTCAGCTGGAGAATCTATTGCCCTAAATTTACTTAAGTCTTTACATGAACTGGTGATCTTTTATTCAGTTTTTCAATTCTAATTAGTTAATTACTGCAATTCTAGACAATTAACTACCAAATCTTTATGAGTTTAGAAAAGGGATCACAGTGTTTATTTCCATATATTCATGTATTTGGAAAAGGGTAGCACTATTTGCACCTAGATGTTCATACGTTTAGAAAAGGGACAGCATTTTTTATACCCATATGAAAATAAAATGGATATATATAATAAAACATTTAATTATATGGTAATCAGTTGCCAAATAACTGTTACTTTGACAATAGATGAAGCAAAAGAACGCGTAACTAATTCTATTTCTTATTACAGTAACATCACCTTCTGAAACACTGTCCTGAAATAACTGCGACACATATAAAATGTTGCATGCATGAGTGAATGTGTGCATGTGTGTGTGTCTATGTTTGTGTGTAAATACACTTCCCTTTGAGGACACCTGCGTAACATACCAAAAACAAGTACATTTTAGTATCAGCTTGCATTCTAGGTCCCTGCATAAGCTGCTGTGAAAGTACATGAATCTGTTGATGAAAACACAATAAGCTGGTGATTAGGTCATTCCATGTCTGCTGTGGCATTCTCCCACTTACAAGAAACCCTATTAGCACTAGGTATCTCGCAGCAGTGTATTAACTGCTCAGAGCTCACTGACAACCGTTTACCACTACTTCCTCTACAAACCACATGTGACAGGTACAAAGACCTACTTCAGCTGGAGGCTACACTTTCATCAAAACATACACCCATGAAGGTGTCAGTGTCCACACCTGCATTGCACCTACATGCCACACACCTAAAAACATGCCTTCCTATTAAAAAGTCTCTTCCATCAGGTGACTAGGACACAAGTCCCTTCCCCTCAGATATATCTATGACACAATAAGTGTTAATTTAAGCTTGAATATGTTAAAACATACCTATTCCCGGATTATATGAAGGGAGGCATGACTGAGCTCGATGTATTAACATCCAAAGCTGATATGCAGCTAGTCTTGAGTAGCTTCCTACCCTCACCAAAAGTGATGCCTCAGCACAAAGGATGATTGACTTTAACAACTGGCTTAGATACTGGTATCATTCTAAGGGGGTCCAATATGTGTCAGCCTGGGGGAGATGAGTGATAGCTCTACCTGCTCTACAAGGGATGGCATGTACCTCTCATCTCGGGGCGTTAATATATTGGGCAAAAATGTCTGCAACTCCTTAATGCCCTTTTTTAAGCCAAAGTCAACCTGCCTCATCTATAAACTAAATAGAGCGTTCAAAAGTATCACGCACGCAGGACAACGTGCACGGCTCCGAAAAAGACCAGTAATCTCCAAGAAATGAGCCAGCACATCAGGATTGCTGTAACAGGACTTTATTAAAACATGATTTCTAAATATAATGGCAATACACCATTATATTGGCAGCAAACCGGTTTCGACTTAAACAAGCCTTTGTCAATGCAAAAACTTGAGAAGACTGAAAAATCACTCCACCATATTGGTTCTATTTATATATGCGTTGTCTTAAAGAGACATGCACGTATACTGACAAATATTGATTCTGTAGTTACAAAAAGAAAAAACAGCTAATAGCAACAGTCATATGTATATGTGAATATATATATATATATATATATATATATATATATATATATATATATATATATAACCCAATATAGGTTGTTATACCATTATTATTATTGTTACATTTCCCTTATATTGGGTTATATATATATTCATATATACTTTTGATATCTAACCTTTTCAGGTTTAGAGAACTTATGAAGATTCAATAATTATTTTTCTATCAGCTGTCACTTATAGTAAGAGAAAAATAAAACACTCAATTATCTCCATTGGGAAATTATCCAGAGAATGGGCCGAGGGTCAGCATTTATCGTTCATGCATTTTGTGGAATGTTTACTAAGATATTATGACAGGACCATACAAAGTCAACTCAGTGAGATTCAAGCTTTATGTGGGGAGGTAGAGCAATTCAAACAAGATGTGTTTTACTCGCAACATGTTTCTGATCTTGCCAAAGAACTCTCAACATTAGAACAGCAGTTGATGAAACGTAAAATCCATAAGTTTAATCGTGATCTCATGGATTATGAGAAAGGTAAACCTTTTGTTAATCAGAAAACAGTTAGATTCAATCAATCTAGGAACAGCCATAGTACTAACAAAAAAAGACCAAGGTCCATTCTCAGACATCACAAAGCCACTTCTGATGCTACTTCGGAAGAGGATACTTCCTCTGCTACCGATGGAGAATTTTCCTTACGCCAGGTGTCCCCAGCTGCTAAAAGAAAACAACCCCCCCTTTAGATTTAAGGGTAGGAGGAGGGGGGGTAGAAAGCACAGAGCCAGGTTCAGACAATCCAACTCTACAATCCCTACTGCAACAAGTGGTGAAATAAGCAACAATATTTTAAATATTTCATCTTTTGAACTTTCTTCTGTACATAGAAAGTTATTCAATAAAGGATTAAACTTTGTCCCCAGTGCATTAGTTTCGGAAAATCAATTATTAAATTATGTAAATGAGTTCTGTAGATTACTTAATCTGAAGATATTTTTTGCAGATTGTGAAGGTTCTCAAAGATCATCTGATTTTAGATTTGGTAAATCCACTTTTGTTCCCCCCATGAATAAACATGTCTCCAATTTTAGGGAGTGTGTATTAAAAGAGTTGCACTATTCTAATTTCTATGAGGTAACAACTAACAAAGTACAGTTTTGTACCTACCATAAATGTAGATGTTCGAAGATCCACATTGCTGCAGTCCTTACACTTGGGGTAGTCCGCTGTCCTCGGTCGGCCCGAATATCAAAGTATAAGGCTGACGTCGGTCAAGGCGCATTTGACTGACATCAGGACGTCAGGGTACAAATGCGCATGACCGACGTCATATCCTCAGTCTTTTCTTGCCCCAGATGTCAGAAGACCCTAAAAAGAAAGGTCAAAACCAAAAGACAGCAAACAACCAACCAACCACCCTTGCACTAAAAATATGTACAATATATACAATATACATCATATTGACAACCCAACCCACACAACCGCCTCTAACTACAGAGGGGAAGGAGGGAGGGTAAATTGGACTGCAGCAATGTGGATCTTCGAACATCTACATTTATGGTAGGTACAAAACTGTACTATGTTCTTCATCTCACATTGCTGCAGTCCTTACACTTGGGTAGAATCCCAAAGCAGAGGTAAGGGAGGATGGCCAAACTATAAGGAAGCAGGAGCTGCCAAAATGCCCTGCAAAATAGCAGTGGCAAAACCAGCCCTAGATTTAGAATAAAGTGGAAGGTGATAATGCCTAGAGAAAGTATGCACTGAACTCCAAGTAGCTGCCTCCAAAATATCCTTAGTTGCCACCCCCCTCAAAAAAGCTGTCGAAGTGGCAGTAGCCCTAGTGGAATGAGGCCTAATCCCAGCTGGAATCTCCTTGCCATGATGGGAATAACAGAAAGCAATGCAAAACCCAATCCACTTAGAAATAGTTTGTTTTGACACAGGCTTGCCCTGAGAACTCAAAGCAAAAGAAACAAATAACTGCTGAGACTGCCTGAACCCTTTAGTTCTGTCCAAATAATATCGCAACTGCCTGTGTACATCTAAAGTGTGCAAAATCTTTTCCCCTTTATTTTGGGGATTTGCATAAAAAGTAGGCAAATGAATAGTTTGGTTTAAAGCCACACTAGAAACCACTTTAGGCATAACGGAAGGATTAGTACGTAAAGATACCCTATACTTATGGAAAATTAAGAAAGGCTCAACCGCCAAAAGGGCCTGCAACTCAGAAACCCTTCTTGCAGAGGTAATGGCCAACAAAAAAGCAGTCTTCCATGATAAATATTTCAACTCGGTAGTAGCTGCAGGCTCAAAAGGTTGTAGAGTGAGTTTCTCCAACACAAAATTGAGATCCCAAGCAGGAGTAGGAGCTCTACGTGGGGGTCTTATATTCTTTGCCCCTCTGAGAAATTGCTTGAACAAAGGATGAGAAAACAATGGTGGGTCACAATCATAGTGAGCCAAAATTGCTGCAGCATGAACCTTAACAGAAGATAAGGACAAACCTTTGTCCAGTAACTCAGTAAGATATTGAAGAGCCACACTTAAATTAGGCTCAGAAACATCAAAATCCTTTGCTGAACTCCAAAATAAAAATCTCTTCCATTTATCTGCGTACACTTTCCTTGTACTAGGCCTTCTAGCTTCCAAAATAACATTCAAAACTTGCTGTGGAAGTTGAGACCCACTATGGTTCAAAACAGAATATGCCAGGCTGTTAGGTGAAGAGAGTGAAGCTTGACATTGAGCAAATGACTGTCCTCCTGAGACAACAGGTGTGGAATCGAAGGCAAAGGCCATGGAGGCTCCCGTACCAGGCTTCTCAGTAATGGGTACCAATGCTGTCGAGGCCAATCTGGAGCTATCAAAATCATCCTTGGCTTGTCCTGTCTGGCCTTTAGTAGTACCTTTGGGAGGAGAGGCAGAGGTGGAAAGGCATACACATGAAGATTGCTCCAATTGAAAGAAAGCGCATCCACTTTCCAAGCTGTGGGATGAAACCTTTTCGTGCAAAACTTTGGCAGCTGGTGGTTTAGTGGAGAAGCGAACAGATCTATGTCTGGAGTTCCCCATGACACTGTCAATTCCTGAAATACATGAGGATCCAATTTCCACTCGTGGGGATCCATAATTGCCTGCTCAACACATCTGCTAAGGAGTTCTATGCTCCCGGCAGAAACCTTGCCTGAAGATTTAGCTGTAAACTGAGAGCAGTCTCCCACAAAATCATTGCTTGCCTGCATAGAGGATAAGAATGTGTTCCCCCTTGCTTGTTGATGTACCACATGACAGTTGTGTTGTCTGTTAGAATCAACACCTGCCCTGGAAGAAGTAAATCCTTGAAAGCTATTAATGCAAACTGGACTGCTAACATCTCCTTCAAGTTGATATGTAGATGTTGTAGTCTGGCAGGCCACTTGTCTTGTATCCACTTTCCATTCAGATGAGCTCCCAAGCTTTGTCTGAGGCATCTGTCATTAGAATCTGACTCGCCTCTGGCCGGGTCACAGAGAGTCCCTTGTTTAGGTGACATTCCTGAGCCCACCACAACAATTCCTTTTGAATGCAAGGTATTATTTGAATGACAGTGTCCAGATCCTGGCAGTGCTGTGTCCATACATTTTGAGATACCATTGTAACTTCCTCATATGCAGTTTGGCATTGGGAAGTACCAGAATACAAGATGCCATGAACCCTAAGGCTTGAAGGACTGTCCTTGCAGTCAGCCTGGACTGATGAGACAATTGATGAAAGTAAAGGGAAAGATTCTTTTGTTTGTCCGGGGCCAAAAAGGCCATCTGGGATGCTGTATTCAGTCTTACACCCAGAAAGCACATGTCCTGAGAGGGTACTAGACTGGACTTTATTTCGTTCACAGAATACCCCAGGCATCTTAGCACTGCTATCACATATTCCAAATGATGAAGAAGCTCGTCCCTTCCTTGAGCCAGAATCAGGCAATCGTCCAAATAAGGATAGATCTGTATTCCTTTTAGCCTGAGTAAAGCTATCACTGGAGCCAGAACTTTCGTGAACACTCTGGGCGCAGTAGATAAGCCAAAGGGCAATGCAGAGAACTGATAATGAGAAGTCCCAGCCCGAAAACGCAGATACTTCCTGCAACTCAGTCTGATAGGAACATGAAGGTAAGCCTCCTTGAGATCCAAAGTTACCATCCAATGATCTTTGCCCAGCAGAGGTAAAAGCTGTTGTAACGCCAACATTTTGAACTTGGGAATGTCCAGATAAGTGTTGAGGGTAGATAAATCCAAAATTGGTCTCCACGTGTTCCCTTTCTTTGGTACTAGGAACAGGCGAGAATAAAATCCTAGGCCCACTTCTGGCATAGGGACCGGCTGTATGGCCCCTATTTGAAGTAACAGAGAAATTTGTTTGTGAGCCTCTATTCTTTGTTGAGGAGGAACGCCTGGCATGCCTTTGAAAGGAGGCAAGGTATGGAAATAAAACCTGTAACCGTGGTGTATGATATCCAATACCCATCTGTCTTGGGTAATCAAACTCCAATTTTCCTTGAAAAGTGCCAACCTTCCTCCCAAAGGTGCTGCCAGACGAGAAGGCTCTGGCAGCTGAAAAGGTAGGCCATTGGGTCTGTTTACGAAAGGACTGACCCCTGCGCTCACCAAGACTGTGCAGGTGAACTCCTGTTCTAGGCCTGAAAGAGCCCTGAGCTCTGCCCCTACCACGCCTAGACCTACCCCTAGACTGGGAATCATAAGAAGGATACGCCCACCCCTTGGTAGGCCAATTTCTACTAAACTGGAGGCTGAACCTGCAAAAATCTTTAACAGTCTGCATAGACTTAGCCTTGTCTTCCATTTTCTTTAAGACTGCCTCAACAGGAGAACCAAACAACACATCAGATTGTAAAGGAGCATCTAAAATCCTTGTCTTAACATGGTCAGATAAATTCTGATCCCTCAGCCAGGCGTGACTGCGAAGAACTGACCCAGTGGCAGCCACCCTAGACGAGGCCTGTACAGCATCAAAACCACATTGCAAAGAATGCTTACCCACCTGTTCAGAAACATGTACTAAATCTTGTAACTCTTTACACTCAATACCTTCCGCCAGAGCATCTACCTTAGACTTCAATTGTGAAAGGAGATAGTTTTGGTATTTCAACATGTGAAACTGGCAATTCAAAGCCCTCATAGCTAGGGTGGAAGAAGTATAAACTTTCTTTCCCCATCTATCCAAAGCCCTGGCCTCTTTATCTGGAGGAACCGGATTTTTGACAACAGAAGCCTTAACACCTTTAGGCCCCTGACTAACAGTTTCTGGGTCTGCCCTAGGACTCTTAAAAAGATACTTATGAGCTTCAGGCACCCTGTAATACCTATCCGGTTTAACAGGAGCAGGAGGCAAAGAATCAGGATTAAGAGAAGCCTCTACAAAATCATCTTCCACCACATCCAGAACAGGAGGTATAGCCAAAGGCCTATGCTGGGGTAAAAAAAAATTCCCTAAGCCTTTTCCTGGAATCAGAGAAGTCCTGACCTTCCCACTTAAAATGCTCCCTCATGGAATGAAGGGTCTCTGAAAAAGAAAAATCCTCAGGAGGAGAAGCAGAAGGAGTAGAATCATCCACATCAGAATCAGAATAAGGAGAATACTCCTGCAAGTCTTCAGCAAAGACTCTGAAACATCCGAAGCCTGCTCAAAACTCCTAGCTCAGGTTCCACCCTAGGTCTCTTATCAGGAGGGGGCAAAGAACCTCTAATCAAAGTAATCAAATCTTCTGCCATTTTAAGCATATGCTTCTTGGGCACAGTTCCTGAAGAACTAGGGGTGACACCAACTGAAGCTAAACCTGGCCTGCCTCTGGGAGAAGCCTTGGAAACAGAAGGAGAGGGCCTAACCACCCTAGGAAGGGAGGGGAGTACAGTAACCTGAGAAGCCCCTTCAGCCTGACCTGCCTCCTGAGAGGCCACATCCTGCAATAACAAAGTCTCTCCCTGGGACTCCAAAGAAACCTCCGGCGGAACCCCCGGCTCCACCGACACGTCTAAAGAACCGCGTCCGGTACGGACGGTTCTTCTAGCCTAGGCTTAGCTGCTTTATCCTTGCGCTTCTTCGAAGAAGCGGGCGTCGGAGCATCCGACGGCATTTTATAATTGCACCGCTTCCCGAAGACTAACCTGGCACAATCTAACCTTCTTTATAGTGCGCTTATTGAATCTAGCACAAGAGCGACACCCAACAACGTCGTGCTCAGGCCCTAAACAAGGAATACACAAAGTATGATAATCTCTATGCGGTATCTGTTTCCCACAAGAAATACAGTTATTCACTTTTTCTGACATCCGGTAAACCACTGAGGCAAGAAAAAACAAAAATATACCCCAACGGGGTACTTAGCCAACTTTGACTCGGTCTGAAACTCTGAATTCGAAAAATTTCAGAACGCCGAACGGCACTTGCAACGCTGCTTCTGCATCGGACCATGCGGCAAAAAAGACTGAGGATATGACGTCGGTCATGCGCATTTGTACCCTGACGTCCTGATGTCAGTCAAATGCGCCTTGATCGACGTCAGCCTTATACTTTGATATTCGGGCCGACCGAGGACAGCGGACTACCCCAAGTGTAAGGACTGCAGCAATGTGAGATGAAGAACATCCTTACTTTAGCTGAACGCAATGCTTTATTAGAACTTAGGGACAATCATGACATAGTTATAACTATGGCAGATAAAGGGGGAGCCATTGTGGTTTTGGACCATTCTGCATATGTTGAGGAAGCTTTACGCCAGTTATCTGATTCTAGTTTTTATATGAAAATGAACATTGATCCCACTCCCATTTTCAAGAGGGAGATTGATTCCTTTCTTGATTTGTCGGTTGAACAAGGTATTATTACACAACAGATAGGCAGACAACTTAAGGTGGATGAACCCACCCCACAATATTTGTACTTGCTACCCAAAATACATAAAGATCCACTCCATCCACCAGGTAGGCCAATTGTGTTGGGTAGGGGGTCCCTAACAGAGCCGCTATCAGCTTTCCTCACACACTATTTAAAACCACTACTGACTCAAATTAGATCCCGTATTAAGGATACTACAGAATTCCTTAACATCATTAAAGATTCCCAATTGGAATCCAATTGGTTGCTTTGCACATTGGATGTGGCTTCATTATATACGAGTATTCCACATGATTTAGGAATTCTTGCAGTCTCCTATTGGTTATACAAATCAAATCTTTATTCCACAGGTTTCAATAATTTTTTGATCAAAATAACAGAAATGGTGCTACGTAAGAACATCTTTTATTACCAGGGGAAGGCCTATTGGCAAATCAAGGGTACGGCTATGGGGGGCCTCCTTCGCACCCATATATGCAGATCTTTTTATGGGTTATTATGAGGCCACATTTATATATGATGTTCAACACAACATATATATATATATATATATAATATATATACAACATCTAGATATCTGGCGCAGATATTTAGATGATTGTTGGATGGTGTGGCATGGTGACAGGGATGAGTTATCTCAGTTTATATTTTATTTGAATAATAACTCCTTTGGTATCAAATTTACTGCTAATATTGAGCATTCAAACATTGTGTTTCTGGATGTTAAGATTACTAGACTTTCAGATAACACACTGGCGACTTCAGCTCATCGAAAATTTCCAGAATACAACACATTATTACATGCTCAGAGTTCCCACCCACGCCACATCATCCGCAACATCCCAAAATCTCAATTTATGAGAATAAGACGGATCTGCTCTTCTGAACAAGAATACTCTCATTCTTGCCTTGACTTATCCAATAGGTTTATTAAACGTGGTTATAATTTACAACACCTCTCAACTGTTTTGAATGAAACCAATAGATTAACACGTACGGATTTATTGGAATACAAATCGGAGCAAAGGATATCTTTTGAGCAACAAACCAATCAACCTTTGCGGTTAGTTACGACTTATGGCACTAACACTGATCGATTCAGAAACATTATCAATCAGCATTGGGGCATCCTTTTATCACATGATATTTTGAACAGAACTTTACCTGAACAATGTTTGTTCTCTTATCGCAGAGGACGGAACGTGAATTCATATTTTACCCATTATAAAAGATACATTCCCAGTTTTCCACAACAAATAACTCTATCTGGGGACATATTAACAGGTTGTTTTCCCTGTGGTCATTGTACTGCTTGTCAACACATAACTAAAACAACTGAATTTACCAGTAAGAACACTTCCAAAATTTTCAATATCAGAATTTTTGCTAATTGCAGTTCAGATTGGGTTGTTTACTTATCAACAGACACTTGTTCTGCATTCTATATTGGACAGACATCTAGGCCAGTTAAATTCAGAATAGGTGAACACATGAGTGCTATCAAAAACAAACGCATCACAAATGCATTGTTTAAACACACTATTCAACACCCATCTGCTGCCTTCAAATTTGTGATCATTGATAGGATAGTGATACACAGAAGTTTCAAAGCAGGATGGCACAGGAAACTCAATTACATGGAGAACATGTGGATTATTAAACTGGGGGGTCTGTTCAGGCCTGGTTTAAATATATCAGAACAATAATGACCATCCAAACATTTGTATACATCGACATTATATTCTTTTGCGGACACAATCTGATATGTATCCAACTATATAATTTTGGTGCATTTTAGCAATGGTTATATTGGGTTCTATTGATTTAAGGGAAATATTTGATTAATATATGAATGGTTGTTATACCATTATTATTATTGTTACATTTCCCTTATATTGGGTTATATATATATATATATATATATATTCACATATACATATGACTGTTGCTATTAGCTGTTTTTTCTTTTTGTAACTACAGAATCAATATTTGTCAGTATACGTGCATGTCTCTTTAAGACAACGCATATATAAATAGAACCAATATGGTGGAGTGATTTTTCAGTCTTCTCAAGTTTTTGCATTGACAAAGGCTTGTTTAAGCCGAAACCGGTTTGCTGCCAATATAATGGTGTATTGCCATTATATTTAGAAATCATGTTTTAATAAAGTCCTGTTACAGCAATCCTGACATGCTGGCTCATTTCTTGGAGATTACTCATCTATAAACTAAGCCATACCAAATCAGGACAATTGCAGTACAATGCTAGAAGACTCACCAAAAAAAGCATTCTTGATCCTAGAAAGTGCTGATATCCGCATTATTACTAAAACAGGATTCCCATGCAGTGAAAAAAAAAACTTCGAACCAAGAAAAGTGTAAGCACTCCAAAAAACTGTTAATCCAAAAAAAAGTGCCAGAGCACGCTGATTTACGGTTCAGAAAGTTTATACCACAACAGTTAAAATCCACTCAAGGTACACAGCTCAACAAAATGATGTGTATCATTTTGTTGAGCTGTGTACCTTGAGTGGATTTTAACTGTTGTGGAATAAACTTTCTGAACCGTAAATCAGCGTGCTCTGGCACTTTTTTTTGGAAAAAAAAACTTCCTTACCAGGGTTTAGGGTGCATCACTCCTTCAGATCTTTTACTTTGGAAGCCTCTGTAACATTAGTGTTGTATCCATTTTCCTCTGTGATGCCATCATTTCTAGACAAATATGGTTAGGTAACAATCTTGAGTTCCTTCACAATCAAATAAGTATAACAGAGAACTGCTCATATCCTGGGTAACTACAGATCTCCCTCCATGACACCCTCAACCCACAATGGTTCACAGGTTCATAGGCTGGTACTAGGCTATCGGCCCTAGGGCCTATACAAGCCTAGCCATAACAATTCCCTGGCAATTTCATACAATATTCACTTCCCTGGTCCCCTGTCTAGCAGGGTGACTGACATGATCCCCGGGGTGAATTTCCTATCTCCCATCCAATCGTCAAAGCTCCTTTTGAAGAGGGCCAAAGAGGCACTCTGCTTGACATGTATGGGCAGTCTATTCCAGAGTCTGGGCAGTCTCTGGGTCAGGAACCTATCCTTCCAGCATGTTTTGTTCATTGTGATGACAAGGTTTAGATCCCGGGAGCATGTGGCTCTGAGGGATTGGGATTTCTTTAAGTGTAGCATGTCTAACAGCTCTGGGTTTGACATGGCCTTGTATGTTAAGCAGAGATCGCCTCTGAGTAGACTATATGCTACAGAGTATAGCTGGAGTATTTTTAGACGGTCAGCATAGGGCATCTGCTTTAGGCCTGTGATTCTTTTAGTGGGGTATTTCTGCGGCCTTTCCAGTTGTTGCAGATGTCTTGAGAGGTACATACCAAACGCGGTGCTGTATTCTATAATGGGTCTAATGAGGGATGAGTACAGTGGGACAATGACCTACTTTTTTCTGGATGAAAAGCCCTTAGTGATGAGGTGTGCCACATAGAAGGATTTCCTGACTGCTGTGGCAATGTGGTTATCGAAGGTGAGACCACTGTCCACCTGTGTCCCTAAGTCTCTTATCACACTTTCAGTGTTTAGTGTACTGCCACCTATGTCGCAATTCACGGGTGCATGTTTTTCCCCATAGGGGATAACTATACATTTCTTGGCAGTGAACTTGAGCCCATGGCTCTGGCACCAAGCATCTGTTTCTGTAAGGCCCTTTTGTAGAATATCCACATCATCTGGGGATTCAATAATGGCTCCCAGTTTGCAGTCATCTGCGAACTTTGTTAGCCAGAGTCCCTTAGTGTTGGCCTGTACTTCAGAGAAGTAGATGCCAAACAAGAGCGGTCCCAGTTCTGAACCCTGAGGTACTCCACTTGTCATTTGCCTGGAGCTGGATTTGGAGTCGGCTACTTTTACAGTGTGCATTCTGTCAGTAAGCTAGTTGGGAACCCATTGAGTGACGTAGGGATTAATGCCCAGCTTAGTAAATTTATCTATGATTCCAGAGTTGAGGATTGTGTTGAAGGCCTTGGCGAGGTCCAGATAGGCTGTGTGGACCGCCTTACCCACGTCCACAGCTCTGGCGACCGATTTGAAGAAGTCAATCAGGATCAGGAGACAAGATCGACCCTTCACAAATCCAAACTGGGTGGGGTCCAATGTTTGAAGGTTGCCAATGCCTTTGTTTATAAGTTCCATGATAATACATTCCATGTCCTAGCGGATTAGGCTCGTCAGACTGATGGGGCGGTAGCTCCCAGGATCTAAGGTGGATCCCCCCTTGTGGAGTGGGATAACTGTAGCTGTGCACCACTCAGTGGGCATGAAGCCTGAGGTGAGGCTATGATTAAACATGATACTTAGGTGAGGTGACAGTTCATTCTGTAGTTCATGTAGTACACAGCCCAGTATGTCGTCTGGTCCCATGGATGCTGTATTCTTAGCTTTGGAGAGTGCGATTTTTACCTGAGTGGTCGTTATTACTGGAATTTGGCAATCTTTCGGTATTGAGATGGGCCCTTTAGGGGGTGAGAGGGGTGTGAGGTTGGCACTGAATCGATCTGCCAGGATACTGGCAATATCCTTGGGATCAGTACATTTAATGCCATTCTGTTGTAGGTCAGAGCAGATCTGAGCATTGCCATTTAGATTCTTGACATAGCTATAGAATGCCTTGTGGTGGTTTTTGGAATGCATAGCCAAACAAGCTCAATTCCTTCACAATCAAACCAAACACTATTATTCTTAGGATTCTAATGATCCATCTATACATTGGAATACTTACACAATCACACATACATATGCTCAATACTTCATATATTTCATCAATGCAAACTCAATAGATCAGAATGAGCACCCCCCTTCCACAGGATTTAATATTTGGATTTGGTTATCATAAACATATCTCCCCTGTGCTTTACCTCTATAATTATACCATCTCTTGTTAGGCAAGATGTCCATGCAGTGGGTTTCACCATTAGAACTCAGACCAGAACCCTCACAAACCATATTATCTTCAGAGATTTCTCAAAGGCTAATGTACTTCAACTGGCTGATGACCTGAAAGGGTTCAAGGGACCCCCTAAATACCCAGTAGCAAACACTGCTACTTGTGTAGTGAGCTTCTATTCTCATGTAAATACCTGGATTGAGATTTCTGTTCTGATCTGTAAAAAATACTTTTCCATAGGAACAAACTGAAAAGCCCATACCTCATAATTAAACTCAGGAAGTTAAAACAAAGAACTTAGAAATGAAATCAAATCTCCTAATGTAATATATAAACTGAAGGCCACGGCCACCACCTCTGTGAAAGACAGTAGCAGGTCCTTTAACTATGTCAGAACAGGAAAAATACTCAGCAGTGCTCCAAGCCGAATACATAACACTATCTATTCATTCCCTAAAGACATAGCAGGCACATCAGCAGTCAAATTTACTTTAAACTTCTTCCCAATATATCTGTCTTGCCTCCATACCCTTGACCTCATGTCAGCCTCTCCCCAAAAGATTTCCCATGAGCAAATCCTAAAACATCTATCAGAGATAAAAAAAAAAAATCAGTAGCTCTACAGGGCCCGATAATGTCCCAGGGTACTTCCTTGTCAGTATGAAGCACTGCCTCACTAACCTGATCCATAAATTCTTCAATCTCACGGTCTCATCTGACTTCAAGTCTGTAGCACGGAGAACAAATGTGGTCATTACCTTTCACAAGGAAAGCCTATAGGGCCCGATAATGTCCCAAGGTACTTCCTTGCCAGTATGAAGCACTGCCTCACTGACCTGATCCATAAATTCTTCAATCTCACGGTCTCATCTGGCTTCAAGTCTGTAGCACGGAGAACAAATGTGGTCATCACCTTTCACAAGGAAAGCCTTATAATGATCCTGGACACAACAGATCTGTAAGCTCCACAAGCCTTATCCGCAGAACAATGGAACTCATTTTACTGACCTTATAAACACAGAGACACTGCTAGCCTAAAGTCCTCTGAACCAAATCAATTCAGATTTGTGAAGAGTAGGTCTTGCCTGCTTAACCTAGCTGGCTGCTTTGAAAAAAAATCACAGAGGCCTTAGACAAAGGTACGTTGCTACACACAGCATACCGTAATCTAGCCAAGGATATTTCCCACTCATGCATTACCTGTTGGATATCAAATTAGCAAATTAAAACTGGGAGGCACACTCTCTTCAAAAAGGCTTGTTATCAGCTGTGTCCTCCAGGGTTCAGTTCAACAGCCACTTCCATTTGGTATTTATATTCACACTGCCTTTTTTAAGGAATGCCAACCTGATAAACCTACCAACGTAGCAAAACCAGTGAAGAAAACTATGAAGGTTTTACTGATCAATGTTAGGAGCCTAAGCAAGAAACTCAGCTCTCTACAAGAACTTCTCAGCCTGGAGGGCAATGATGTCTGTGTAGTGACTGAGACATGGTTTAGAATAAGAGAGAGTACTCTGGCTGTGCAGAGCTGTAACATCTTTCACACATTTACACCAGCTACTGTGCAGGAGGGCAAAAAAGGTGGAGGTGCCTCAATCTACATCCAGAAGAGACTTGCATCAAGGCTGGTAAAGCAGCATGATGCACTCACGCTTATGTCCAAATAAGCATCAGAAAGATCCTGTACCATATACTGGCTAGCTGTAGAACCCCCTCTATGACACAAGAAAGGCACAATGCTTATCTACAGTACAGAATCACTCAGTATTAAACCCAAAACCATTTTCTTAGGTGATCTAAATGATCTAGCTATAGACTGAAGATTCATGGACTTTGTCAATACCAATGCCCTGGAACAATTAGTCAGAGTACCCAGTAAGAAGAAAAACATTTTGGATCTTGTCCTTACTAATATGGGAGCATTCCGCATCATCCCTTGCATATCTTCATCACTTATTAAGTCTAACCATAAAGCAGTTTCCTTCGTTAAGGGGTTTAGTGTTGTTTTAGATGGGCTAGGATGTTTTTAGGGTGGCCTATGTTTGCTTAAGCAGCATGTAAAGTCAGATTTTTTTTTTACATTGTACTGAATGTAAAATGAGGACAGTGTTACGGTTTATTTTTAACTGTAGGTTTGAATTTAGGAGGGTTATTTTATGTGAGCTGTGTGTACTCTGGGGGTGTCACTGTCTTTTGTGTGCATGGATTGTGTAAACGTTTAGTTCTTCATGAATATCATATGCATAGTGGGTTTGTAGGAATTTCAGTAGCTTTAATGATGCATGAAGTCTGCAGATAAAGTAATCATGGTGTCACAGTTCTAGAGTGCAACAGATACATGCTTTTATCACACTCTTTATCTGGGAATCACTGTTAGGATTAAAAACACATACACACAAGCATACATAACCACACTCAAGAATCCAAAGAGATAATTAATATCACTGAAATTGCTTAAGTGACATAGGGAGTTTAACAGAAAAATTTGTTCCACAAGCAGGTGGTCAGAAATTCATGGAATCTAGGGGTATTGCCAGGGAAGAGAAGTTGGTGGAAGTGCTTAACTATCAGATTTGTATGACCAAGTAATGCATGCACAATAGCTGGTGAACAATGTATTAGACAAACCATTGGTTCAGAGGTGCACAGGAACTAAGCCCTGATTATGACCTGAGGTTGAGTAGCAATACTGACATTGGATTACCTAATGAGAGGAAAATGGACTGAGGCAATGCTTTCAGCTTTCCAGTCATGGGAACAGGAAGGCACATTAATCCATTATTAAACTGGCCTCTAGCAGATGCAGAGGTCAAGTGCAGCAGCAGTATGGGTCATGACATGCACTTACATGTACCAAGCTGAACAGCCACAGTACTGTGTACATCACATCAGCAGCAATTACATCAGATCTGCAGGGGATGGGGTTAGGGCCTTAATAGGAATTCCTCTTCCTCCTCACCAGTGTAATGTTGGTTGACTATGGACTGAACTCCCTTCATAGTTGCCTGGATAATGCCCTCACCAATAGCTCTCACTCTTCTAGGAAATGAACAAGCTCAATGCTAGTTGGATGAGGCTGGTGGTTGGGGGGATGACCAGAAATGGCATTAGTGTGGGAGAAATGATAAAATAAAGAATGTCTTAGAAACACTGTTAACACTGAGATGGCCATGAAGGCCTGTATCTTCCTTGTTAAAATATAGTAAAGACACATTTGCTACACCTCCTTTACCAAAGGTTTACTAAGTTGTTTGTTCTTTGAATAAGATGGACAAGACTACCTTAGTTTGGGAAACTGTGTACATATGAAGACTACATTCAGCCTTATAATTCTGGAACAGAGCAAAAAGTTAGAAAGAATGCATTTTTGCTCATAAATTGTATCACAGACAAAGTTCAGTGCAGTGCCACACTAGTGAGAAGAACGCAGAGCAAAGTTTCCTGTGAGTAGGCCAAATGAGTCATATACCTTAAGAAGGACTGTCTAAGAGAACAAAATGGTAAGCATCCTCGAACCATGCCTCTTCTCAACTGTCCAGATTTTTGGCTCATATTTTTGGTACATTCGCCATAAAATGTGTGGTTTTCTGGCAAATCACTTGGATGATCTGAGGACTGAAGTCACTAAGTAATGACATACATTTGAGTTTCAGACTTCAAATCCTTCAGAAAATGTATGTTGAAACAAACCCTGTAACTCTAGCAACTTTCTAAGTTAAGTTAATAAGAGCAATATTTAAAATATGTCCCTATTTTTGGGCCTTTGTCACCCCATTTTGTCAGACTTAATCTAGATTTCTTTCCCTAAGAGGTTGAGAGGTATGACTGGAACATATTAGCTCAGGTAGGCTGAAGGAGATGGAGCTGGGGGGTTGTGAACTTTTTGTGATGTTCCCAAGCTTTTTTTTTGGTAGGAAGGTGGCTGCTTAGTCAGTTAAAGTCCTGACCACAACAGTCTAGTAAGGAAATTTTGCTCACTCAGGAAAACAGAGGAAGAAAAAACATTATAATGGTTTGTGATGGGTTAAAGTAAGGGCCCAACTCTTGTCTGACATGATCTAACACTGTAGTAGTAATACAGTGAAGACAATGAATGCTTTATCAGTACTTTTAAATTAAGAGCACATACTTTAGTTATTCAGTATTAAAATTAAGCATGAGAACTTTAGTTATTAATAAACATGCATAAAAAATCTTATCAGCTTTAACTAGAAAATGGGTTCAACAAACAATATAGCAAGATGTGAACACAATGTGTGGTGAGAATATAAACTGTAAATGATAATATGCCTAGTAATGAGAAGGTTCAATAAAAAATAAACATGCATTATACATTGATGCAGACCGTCTCAAAAAACTCCAGCTTTACTCCATTGCATATCGCCTACTCAGAGGTGATCTCTGCCTAACATACAAAGCTATGTCAAACCCAAAGCTGTTGGACATGCTCCACTTAAAAAAAATCCCAATCCCTCTGAGCTACACGCTCTAGGGACCTAAACCCTGTCACCACAATAAACAGAACATGCCAGAGGGATAGATTCCTGTCCCAGAAACTTCCCATACTCTGGAATAAACTACTTATCTATATCAAACAAAGCTCCTCATTAGCAATCTTCAAGAAAAATCTTGATGATTGGATGGGAAATAGGAAATTCACCCTGAGGATCACCTCTGTGGCTCTGACAGTGGCACAGGAAAATAATTTTCTTGGGTGGCAAAAGCCAGGGTACTTTTTTTGGCTGGGCTTGTATAGGCCCCAGGGCCGATGGCCTAGTACCTACCTATGAACCTATGATAGGATCACAAGTCTTAGACTAACTATAGACTGAATTTTTGAGATTAGATAAGATAAACACCTGTTAAAGGACTTCAGGGTAATGAATATGCAGGACATATCCATCCATCTACAACACCCTTTTCCCATGTTTGCACATGGGGTCAGGGTGTCATTTCAACAGTGACAATCATTCACAGCCAAGATTCACACCACTGGTTGGCTAGTCCTTCTGCTGCTATTCTTCCATACTACACACTCGCACTCACAGCTTGGCCAATTTAGGCTATCCAGTCCACCTGCTGCAGGTCTTTGGAATGTGGAAGGAAACCCATGCAAACACAGGGAGGACATGCAGACTCATAGATTATGTACCACAGCCCTGTGGCATACAGGGATAAAGTCCTGGCTCTGACCCAAATGGCTTAAGTTTGAACATTTACTTGGGCTTTGGAGGAGCCAGTCAGTAAACAGAGGGAGAAGGGAGTGGCTTATACCTGCATGGCCAGTCTAGAGTTAGGGAGAAGTGATCCCAGTCAGCCAACTTGCTCCTGGGCAAGTTGAGGCTTGCATGCTACCTGTGGCCACAGCACTGGGGGAGTGAGTTTGGAAATCTCATGCCAGTTCCAGTAGTCTTCAAATATGTGTATGTGGGACATACACATATAAGAGGAGGACCCTGTGGTGATTAGATGCTCATTTCAGCTACCAGAGGGTAGGTTTATGCTATATAAACAGCACTAATTGCCAGTGTGCTAGCAAGGGCACAAACCACATCTCCAGCCTGTTCCAACTCTAATTTGGTAACTACTATGCAGGGAAAACAAATGGCCTGGGGGCGTGAGGGATAAATGGTTGGTAGGCATGATGGGAAACAGCACGTGAAATTTCACTGAAATAAACATATTCAAAGTGCAGTCCTTGTCAAATGAATGAAGACTAAAACATGTGGACAATGTATAGAAAGGAGAAAAAAAAGAAAACATCACAGATTGCAATGATCTAAACCACTGCCCTACTAGTTCTTAGATTTAGCCGTTTTAGTACATCAAACATTTATGTGTTGCTGTGATTTACTTAGGCAGCTAGTGCACATTTTAGGAAAAATCTTCTTAGTGCTGAAGTAATTTTAAACTAGAGCCTATAATTAGATGACATTATATAAATATTATGTCAATTAGTGCTGATTTTGTTTAGGTCAAGTGAAGGCTACACGGAATTCATCACTTTGCTTTCTTCCAGTGTGCTGCATGCTTGATGAGGCCACCTACTCAACTCTGCCTTCTGATGGAAATGTTGTCACTCTGTTTCCAAATCCTGGTTTTTGGACAGGACTCTGAAGATCAGGTATGGCTATAACATATATTAGGAATTGTCTAGCAGCTGCTAAATATCTGTTCTAAGAGGTCAGGAGAAGGGGGGGGGGGGTGACAATGTGAAACCTTGTGATTTAAATAATTTTAAAACACACACTTACAGTAATGTCTATAAATTACAGCTATACTGTTGGTGGCATCACCCACTCTGCACAACAATCCAGTAAGTGGTGAACCTGTAATACAATGACAACTAAACTTTTTTTTTTTTTACAGTAAATTCAAACAGCTGATAGAAGTAAACCAGTCAGCTTCATAAGTTGTTTGTGTCAGTAAGCCATGGGTAAGAGCAGTATGTTTAGTTATCACAATACCAATAAATTAAGCCATAAACATCTTTCTGAAATAGGTTATATATTATACAAGATAAGAGCAACCAAGCACAGACAGAAAAAGTATGAAAACTGAGCTTAGTAACCTGCAAAAAATACAACACTCCGTAAAACAACTTTTTTCGAATATGACAGTTCTGTTTGGAGCTCTGAAATATTGCAACACCAACCTAGACAGTCTTACAAATGTCCTTTAGCTACATCTCTCTTTGTTTAACCAGGATGATAGATCTTACTGTGTTAAAACATAATTCGGATAGCAGGTTTTCTGCACACAGTTCACTTGAACATTTGCCAGTACTATCTTTAAATTTACTTGTACTATGCCAAAAGAAAATATTATTTTACGGATAGTAACAACGGGGTAGGAGAGATGTTTTGGCTAGTGAGTGATCAATGAAAATTCTAAATTAAATTATATCTGAAATCTAATCTAGGTAGAAATACTGAATTTGTACTTATTTACAAAGGCTACAACACTGAAATAAATATATGTGTTTAGATTCTGGGCATGCATTTCAACTCATTTCACAACTGATTCCTCTTATATCAGAAAAATAACTAAAGACAGTTGGAAAATTATGAAAGGTAACGATAATGACTTTAGGGCAGTGGGTGAAAACTCAACTTTTGTTCAATGAAATGGTATTAATCTTAAAGGACTGATGGAACAGGTAAGAATTTCAAGATGGGATGTATACAATGTATACATGTAGTTTCTGCAAACACTATAGGTATAGACATAAAGGATCATTCATCTAACACACATTGCAATGACCTTGTCTGCTAAAAGCTACAATGATTACAGTACCATAGATGCAGTTTATATTGAAGTGCTCTGACTGTGACTGTTTCTGCAATGTAAGATTATGCAAGAGTTGTCAGAGAGTATTTATGAACATTACATTGGCACTAACAACAAAGATTATAATACTGCCTATGACAAATGGAAAAGTTTACTTTAAGTGTTGGAGAAAGCTGACAGTGACCACACTGGTGGAGACTAACATTATTTTAGAAAAACAGGAATTATAATGGAAACATAGACTGAATTTCATTCACACCTGTGGTTCTAGTGACTACTCCAACAATAAATGTTCCCTTACGCTGAGACTTTTTAGGTGACAAAATATTCTGTTTTATTTTTCCTCTCATAAATGATACAATACACAAATGATGTTTA